>NC_134875.1:15009295-15194295 GCF_049852395.1 Peromyscus maniculatus bairdii
AATGAAAAAATATTTTTAAATAAAAAATAAAGAAAGAAAATTCCAACTTATGTGACACTCCTTTGTATTAATAGTTTAAACTTTTTAGAGGAATAATATAAGTATCATCAGCTTGGCCGAGTGGTGGTGGCACATGCCTTTACTCCCAGCACTCAGGAGGCGGAGCCAGGAGATCTCTGTGAGTTTGAGGCTAGCCTGGTCTACAGAGTGAGTTCTAGGAAAAGTGCAAAGCTACAGAGAGAAATCTTGTCTCGAAAAACAAAAAAAAAAGTAGCATCAGCTCTAGATATATATTAAAATGTATATTCTTAAATAGTGTATTAAAATATAACACCATATTGATACAGCCTATAAAGTAAGGCTAATACCTGTAGTCATAGTTACCTCAGCATGAAAATTATGTTCAATTGTGGTTTCTAGTGTATAGAATCAAATCCAGTGCTTTGAGTGTACTAGGTAAACAATCTACTACTCACCATGAATTGTTAAATATCAAATTTATACATTTTTTTCAAATATGACTTGTGATGCTTTTAATTGAAAATAAGATCTCTAAAGGTATAAGTTTAATGATATAGTAAATACATTTGTAGAAAAGTGAGACAGAATAATCTTAAAATCAATCAAGCTAACATACTCATATTGCTATTTACTGTATTTATAAAATTATGACACCAAAATACTATCCTTTGTCTTGGGGGATTACAATTAGGACTATGCCATAACTCAAGTAGCACTATTATGACAAAATGCTATAAGCAATTAAAACACTTTCATAAGACAGTAAGGCTTAATTTTGGAGTTCCAGTATCACTTTTTAAACTAGAAAAACTACATCATTTTGTTCTGGACTTGGGGAAATTATTTACTTAGTCCTGTTTCAAGGTAATTCCAACTCTCACAGGAGGGGGAGAGAAAAAGAGAGAGAGTGAATACCAATGAGATTTCACCAACAACTAACTGTTCTCCTGATTCAGGCTGACATTCTACGTATTGATAATAAACACCTCCTATGTCCCTACATGTGTTTTTTAATGGAAATCTACATTTATCTCTCTGAAGAGAATTTTTTCATTCTTGTCTAGTGCAGCATATGACATAAAATACGATACATGTCAGCTAAGACAAGGCATAGGAGAAGACTTTTGTACTTCCTACCTGGTTGCCAGTGGTGCTAGTCTTAATTGGTTGCATCTTGGTGTTCTGTTGATAGTGACTCTCAAATGATGATGTATAAGTCCAAGTGTAATCATTACTGTTTATGTGGGCATGGACTGAGCTTATTTCATTTCCCACAATGAACCTATGGAGCGTATGAATATTCCTGTTCTACTCTGATCTTAAATTGGAAATCTAGCCTGGGCCTCCCTATAAAGATGTGCACCTAGGGTGCAACATAGCTTGTTCTCCTGGACCAAGGACACCTTAGTGACAGTAGAAGATGATCTTCCTTTTAACAAAACACAAAGACATTTCTGAGTTGCAGAGTAGAGAGTCCAGAGTGTGTCACAAATAGTTGACCCTACTATCCATCCCTGACTTCTTTTTCCTTTTCATTTTATCTTCCCTGAAAGGGTATCTCATCATACCTCTTATTATAACTGACATTCCAAACTTTGACTAAAACTAGCCTCTGCTTCCACCAGAATCCATTTTGTAGAGCTAGGCAGGGTGACATTTACCCAAGACTTTTATTAAATGCCGTGAGAATATAAAATTTAAATTGACATAAAATACACATTGAAAAACAGATAGGAAAATATAAGCTGTCTAAAGTACAGATTTCCAATTCTAGGAATGTCAATAAATGAATCAGTTGACACAGTCTCAAATCAGCCGATGAAAATGTACCATCTACGATGAACCTCTTTCTCTCCCAGCACCAATGACCTTTCAGGTTTATACACACAATCCTTGGCCCAAGACCTTCATCCCAACTTCCATTATCAAAAAAAAAAAAAATCCAACAACTATGGAGGTCCTCAGTCCTGTTGAGCAATAGGGAGAAGTTTGATTATTTACTTGGATAACAAAACACTACTGCTTTGCAAATTATTGGTGGACTGTATGTTGGTCCTGATTTTAAAATTCATTTTCCTACATAGAAACAATTGATTTTGCTAAAGCCTACTAGCTTTTTGCAGAATTCTGTAGCAGTATTTCAGCATGAAACTGATGAAGTATCAATATTCAATTAGCACTGATATTACAGAGTGGCATAGGGAGGGATGACCAAAGTAAAAGTATTTGGATTGTGATACTTAGCATCAAAGTAATATGAAATAAATCCCTGCTGTGAGTCACTTCTGATGCCTATGGACATAGATTTGAGCTGTTAAATTCCATGCTTCATGCTTTGGTGCATCTCATAGAACTCAGCATTTAATAGGTTTCCTCCAATACTAGAGCACTCAACAATGACCTACCATGTGACTAACTGATAGGTTGTCCTTCAACAGAGGCATCAAATTTTTTTCTGATGAGTATTTTAAGATTCAAACCAGGCACAATAGATTATTGTTCTTCAAATATTTTGAAGAAATAATTTGAAGGATATTCTTGATGGTTATTTTGTTAATAAATTTCTTTTAAAAAAATACCTTTTTTCATTTTTGCATATATTTTATTTACATTGTAAATAACTATTATATTATGAAGAAATCATTTTTAGACTTGCAAGTAAAGATTCAAAAGAAATGCCTGGAAAGAAAGAATAGCCCAATAAAGTATCTTCCCTTAAAATTTGATAAATAGCTCTTTTAACAACAGCTTATAAAGTAAAATTGTGTGAATGAGACATTTTATGTAATGTTCCAGCCAGTAGCTGACAACACTTTCAATGTGATGTTAATGATTTGAAAGATATTGGAATAGTTTTACAAATTAATACTGTAGCCATGAAATACCCAACCCCATAACCGTTCTTCTCTGGAAACCTCCTTTTCCATCTTATTTCCTCAGAACATTATGTGATATGCTACTCCTGTTAAGCAAACTACTTTATGAGGCAATAAATGGATTTATTAAGTAATTGGTATGCAGATAGAAGAAAACTACATTCCTTGCCGAAGACCTAAAATTGTTACTGAGAGCAGAGCAATGTTCATATTTTTAAACTGTATCAGAAATTGCAGATGCCAAGCACATTCACAATGGTGGTACAACTCCATCATGGATTAGATATGGACATGGTTTTAGCATTTTAGTGTGAGAATAATTTTGGCAATATAAATGTGAGCTAACCGGTGAGGATTTAAAAAGGCCAGGTAAGGCATAAAATACATCCTTGCTGCAGCAGGGTAACAAAATCATTTTAGGAAAAGGATATGGAGGGTAGATAATTCATGACCTAAGAGAAGACATGGGAACACACCAAAGACACTTCCTAATAAAAATGAAGATGATACACACATTTATTAAATGCCCAGAGGGTAGCAAACATGATGGTAGATCCATAAAAAGGCCAAGTGCTTCTCTTTCATAACAAAAAAAGAAATATCAGAATGTCCCTAAAGATGGTTAAAATAGAAGGCAGTGAGTTTTGTTTTAATAAAAGATATGGTTGACAGACAGCAGAAATTAATAACAAAATAAGTTAGTGACCAAATTGCCTTCCACACTATTCCCATAGACAGATCTATCTCTGTCAGAGAAAATGGGCAAAACTTCAAGCAAGCAAACAAAGAGGAAATCGTGAGGGTTTGGGGATGACAACCAAATTAATTTCTGCTTATGAATTTCTTCAGAAAGCCAAAGGGAGATAGAGCAGCAAGCTGATTTTAGAGACTAAAGGAAGTAATGTCAAGCTGTACCTCAGCACTACATAAAAGACAGCTATGACTGGAATGCAACCCTGTGACTTCCAAAGCACTTGCAATTTTCTCTTGTCCTTGGAGCTGAGTGTCCTCGCATAGCTCTGCTCTTTTACTGTTTGAAACATTACTCATTCGCAGGAGAAACAGATTCCAAGAAGAACACAAGTGATGTTTGTTTATTCTCAGGCAACCCAGCAAGGGGGCAGACCTGGGAGACAGTCTCAGGTGCCCTCAATCCTGGCCAAATCCTTGGATGTTAAAAATTTTCTGTAGTTCTTGGGCAACCTGTCTCTGTTTTCCTGTAGGAGATCCCCATTGCTCTGTGGAGAAGCCACTTTGTGTCACTGTTCTACCCATAGTGTATACCTGGGCTTCAGGAACCATTTTATGATCTTCTTCTCACCAAAAATTCTTCCTCATTTCATTAATTTTTTTTGGACTACATTCAAAATAGGCTAAATCCTTTTCACCCCTTTTCTCAGAAAACAAGTACCAAATAATATTGATTAACTTCTGGCCTGAAAACTCAGCACTGCTCCAGCCAATGGGGCAACCGAAACTCGTCGACTTATCAGGAAATGTGTAACTTCCAGTGTTTCTTCATTTGAGGACTCAGAGATAGAAACTAATGCAAATTTTGAAATGCCTCAAAAACAAGAGATGTTATGAAGCACATGCCATGTTAAATAGATCTGTGCGCTTAATAACTACTAATCAGATAATTCCTTTGCTAATTTACATGCATCTAATTCTCCGACTTAAAATTTGCTATGGTTTGATTTTCAAGTTTCCACATTTCCACATTCAACTTAGTATGAAACTTTTGCTATATGAAAATAAGTAAAATAAGTACATTATTATTTCAAGGCTTTTCGGCATACCATTAAAGTTTGGAAATCTGACAGTTAACACAAATATATCCCTCTAGTAACTGAAGAGAGCGTCCATTATACAAAAATACCTTTCCTTGCCTTACTGAAAAATAATAGCCAGCAACATTTCAAGGTTTTCCAAGACTGATCTTGATATTCAAAAATAGCATGGACATGATCATGATAAACAGACTGAGAGGGGGAATGCTTTCTTCTCTTCTACTGGATGACAAAAAGCTGAACTTCTTTAAAATCATAATTGTGTGTTACTAAACCAAATGTTGCTAATTCCATTTCTGAAATTGGGGTGCTATTCCTCTTTGTTGTTCATATGAAACAATCTCATGAAAAAGGACACAAAGCCAAGTGTGGTAGCACACAAGTTTAATTCCATAACATAGGAGGCAAAGGTGAGTGAGTTTAAGGCCTGCCTGGTCTACAAAGGGAGTCTCTCCTATGGACAAGTAAATAACATATTCATCTAAAAGCAAAACTAGGTGCCATGAGGTACAGATTGAAACCTTAATAGACTACTGTGTTAATATGCATTGTCATAAAGAGATTCGAAATTGGAGTTCATCTTTGGAGACAAAAGAATAGCTCCACATTTGGATGTTGACTTTGTAGTATGTGTCAGGTCCTGTTCAGGTACATACAGTGATGAACAAAACAGACACCCACTCATATACTTCTAGAACACGTTCTGGTAGAGAAATACACATAGCAGAATAAAGTATGTACTACGCTGTTAATCAACCTCCATGAGAAATGAAAGTATAGAAAGGAAACCAAAAGAGCTAGGACAAGAAGAAGATGAAAGTATTGGGATCAAGAAGAGAAGATTCACAGAAAATATTTAAACACTTTAAAGGAGTAAGAGCATGGGCCATTTTTCTATCTAGAGGGATAGAGTCCCATGCAGAGGGAACAGAGTGTGAAAAGGCCAAATATTACAGTTGCCTGGTGTATTTGAGAAGTAGAAGAGTGATCAAGAGGGAGAACAGTAGGAGTGATAACGGATATAAGCTGGTATTTTTATATATGAGGAGATAATGAAAGACATGCATCATGGGTGGATGTGAGAAGGACTAGGACTTTGAAATGTATTGAAGCATTTTTTCTAGATCCAGTAAACACAAAAGGAATCATTATTCCCAGAAGCATAGTATGTACATGTGTCTAACATTTTGACAATGCAACATGGAATTTTCATCTACAAAGCTTATACTTAAGAACCATACAATAAACTGGGCGACAGTGGTGCAAGCCTTTAATCCCAGCACTTGGGAGGCAGAGCCAGGGGGATCTCTGTGAGTTCGAGGCCAGCCTGGTCTACAGAGCAAGATCCAGGACAGGCACCAAAACTACACAGAGAAACCCTGTCTCGAAAAACCAAAAAAAGAACCATACAAAAAAAAAATCACAAAAATACATCCTGTAAAGTTTTAAGCAAGTTTATGATTCTGACTTCATTCAAAACTATCTTCAGCCATATGCAGCTGCATGTGGTCCACACCACAGGTTGAACACATCTAGACCCTATTTGATAAGGTAGGTAAACAAATAAATTGAAGCTAGGTAATATATCATTTTCTCCAGGCTGTAAGAACCTGGACAATTCTTAAATGACCACATATAAATGCAAACTATCAAAGGCCAGAATTTCTCCATTGTCATTATAACATCATCTGAATTCTATTGATTTCTTTCAAATTAACAGAGAATATTGACTTAGGTTTGGTATTGAAGTGACACAAATGTTCCAAATGGGAAGCCTTACTTTCTGTAAAAAGATTTCTACTTAGGAAGTATAATTTAACTTTATTGTAGCTGAGAATACTGAGAATGAAACAAAAGAGAAGTACAGTCAACACAAGGACTTCCTGACTCATCCACTTACTGAATGTCACCGGATTTCCTCCCCATCTTCTGATGTGCTAGCAGACCTTTAATTTCCCATGAATTGGTGGTTCTGAGTACATAATGGGAATGGAGAAGAGCCTTTCCTGGCTCATATTAAACTAGGCTAAAATATAAGCCTTAAGAAACTTGTTCACAGATTGACTTCTCCAAAAACTCCAACTCACACAGCAGATTCACACTACACCAATAGTCAAGATGAGGTCATTTTGCACAATGCAAGATCTTATTAAACAAAGATAGGCTTCTGATCAAAGAAAAAACACACTGCACTTTATCTAAAAGTAGAATTACTGGTGACATAAAAAGACAGAAAGTTGAGAAGGTGGGCAGAGAAATGGAGACAAGAACAAGAGAGAGAAACTGGTGAAATTTCCAATGACATAATCTTGAAGACTCAAGTTTTCAAATCCCAACACTATTTTCTTTTATTTTATTTTATTTTATTTTATTTTATTTTATTTTATAATACCATTCAGTTCTACATAACAGCCACAGATTCCCTTGTTCTCCCCCTTCCTGCCCCCTCTCCTTCCCCCCAGCCCAGCCCCCATTCCCTCCTCCTCCAGGGCAAAGCCTCCCCCCGAGGACTGAGATCAACCTGGTAGACTCAGTCCAGGCAGGTCCAGTCCCCTCCTCCCAGATTAAGCCAAGCGTCCCAGGTTTCAAACAGCTAACTCATGCAATGAGCCCAGGATCTGGTACCACTGCCTAGACGCCTCCCAAACAGATCAAGCCAATCAACTTTCTCACCTATTCAGAGGGCCTGATCCAGTTGGGGGCCCCTCAGCCTTTGGTTCATAGTTCATGTGTTTCCATTCATTTGGCTATTTGTCCCTGTGCTTTATCCAACCTTGGTTTCAACAATTCTCGTGCATATAAACCCTCCTCTTTCTCGCTAATTAGACTCCCAGTGCTCCACCCGAGGCCTAGCCATGGATGTCAGCATCCAGATTCCTCAGTCCTTGGATGGGGTTTCTGGCACAACTATTAGGGTGTTTGGCCATCCCATCACCAGAGTAGGTCAGTCCTGGCTGTCTCTCGGCCATTGCCAGCAGTCTTTTGTGGGGGTATCTTTGTGGATTTCTGTGGGCCTCTTTAGCACTTTGTGTCTTCCTTTTCTCATGTGGTCTTCATTTACCATGGTCTCCTACTCCTTGTTCTCCCTCTCTGTTCTTGATCCAGCTGGGATCTCCGGCTCTCTTTCCCTCGCCCCTCGCCCTTCATTGCTCCCACTCCAGGTTGCTCAAGTAGATCTCAGCCTTTTCTCTGTCATTGGGCGGTGGTATAGTGGTGAGCATAGCTGCCTTCCAACGCTATTTTCATTTCCTCACTTCTTTACCCAAATTTCACAGAGTTATCCAACATTGTAGCTATTCATTTTCTCATAGTCTAGTGTAACACAAATCTTAAAAGATCTTATTAATAAAAACAAACCTGGAGCCAGGTATTAGGGTGAACGCTGAAAGATCAGAGAAACAGAACAAGCCATATCCAATCTCACACCTTGCCAACTTCTCAGCTGATCTTATTTCCTCAGACTGAAAGCCTCTGAGTCCTCATCTGAATGGATCTCAGCTGAACTACTGCTAAAAGCCTAAAAGCTTAAAATGACCTCTAGTTCCTGGTCCTCGTGCCTTATATACCTTTCTGCTTCCTGCCATCACTTCCTGGGATTAAAAGCATGTGTCTTTCCCAAACAAGACATGAGATCGCAAGTGCTAGGATTAAAGGTGTGTGCCACCATGCCTGGCTTCTATGTCTATCTAGTGGCTATTCTTTTCTCTGACCCCCAGATAAGTTTATTGAGGTGCACAATATATCAACCACACTTCCCCTTTTTTGTTTAAAATAAAAAGTTATAACTAATATAAAAAAGTATATACAATAAGTATATACAGTCAATAATTACATTAACAATGTATAGTCCATTAACATTCGACAGATACAGACAAAAAACTCCATTATATACTTCAACAATGTCCAGTCCATTAACATTTGACAAATTTGGACAAAAAAATTAATTATTTGTCCTATTTTTGTGAGTCCAATACAAAATTTGTATATAATATAGAAAAATCCAATCCAATGTAAAATATTTAAAACAAAGAGTTCCTTTTTAAAAGTATATTCAAAAACCAAATTTTTTATCTTATCATATCCATATTCTCTCTTTTTTCTTTTCTGAGTAGATTCAAAAATCTGCCTTTTATCTTATCATTTTTATATCTTTCCTTTTTTCTTTTCAGAGTAGCGTCAATAGTCTACTCTTTTATCCTATTTCTATATCGCCTTTTTTTTTTCAGAGAAGATTCAATAATCTACCTCGTATCTAAATACTCTTCTTTCTTTTTCTTTTCTTTCTTTTTTAAACAAGAACCCTGAATCTAATTTCCTTTGTTTAGCTTTTTTTCCTGACCATTAACAATTAACAACTTGTAACCAACCATTGTAAACAATGACAATATCCATGACTCAAACGACCAAAAACCACCCACTCCACCTCTTGGGAATGTAGGTGTCATGTTCTTAAAATTACTTCTTACTGTCTAAGGGCAAAGGCATCTTTAGAGGATCCTGAAAAGAAAAATTTTAGGTTAATTGTCAAGTTCCGGGAGAGGTAGCTTTATCATTTGTTGTGCAGTCTCTGCATAATGCAAAAGTGCAGGACTTATCTCAAGTCCTTGTTTGAGTAGTCTGTGAGGCTGGTTCATCTCAGCTACCCATTTTGAAATTGTCCTGAGCAGTTTATAGTCCAAAGCAGATCTTTTCTTTTGGTAGTGTTAATCAGCTTAATGATTTTATCATAGTCCATGTGGGATCATCATTGTGGGATCCTGTCATCCTTTTGAAGATTTCAAAGTTGCTGTTAGGTGTGGTCATGGTTCCCTGCAGAAATTGTGTGTGTGTGTGTGTGTGTGTGTGTGTGTGTGTGTGTGTGTGTGTGTGTGTGTGTGTGTGTGTGTGCCTTCTCTGTGGTTTGGAGCAATCACAGTCTGATAAATGTCTGTCACTCAGAACCATGAACATTCTTCCCTAGAAGAGAATACCTTCACAGAAATTTCTCCCCACCACTTGCCTCTCCAAACTTCTCCAAACTGACCTTTGCTGATGCTTTCTTGTAACAGGATGGTCCTGGCAATTGTTCTCTGAACAAGCAGCCATAAACCCTTCATCTCTGGTAGCAACGTCAACATCACCGCCAACATGATGAGAAGTAGCTTGTAGCTCAGAACAGAAGCCACCACCTCCAAGGTCCTGCCGCCACTGTTTGTGGCCCAGCCCCGGCCACAGCTTCTCCTCAGCAAGCCTCCCAGGCTGGCCTTGAACTTGGGATCCTCCTTCTTCTGTCTCCTTCTGCAAATCCTATCGGTATACGCCACCACAACCTACTACATGCAGCTCGAGCCTGAGCTAAAGCCCACAAGGTCACAGGCAAGTAGTTTTTTTGTGAATTTGTACCAGACAAGTTGGGCGTCAGATGTAACACAAATCTTAAAAGATCTTATTAATAAAAACAAACCTGGAGCCAGGTATTGGGGTGAACGCTGAAAGATCAGAGAAACAGAACAAGCCTTATTGTTCTCATCAAAGAGTAAAGCTCTAGATTTAGTTGAATACAAATATATAGTTTTCTCGCATGTAAATCAAAGTACCTGAATATTGTTTCTCTAAACCTTAGTTAGGTATATCCTCCTTCTCTCCATATACTACAATTCAAAAGTCATAAGGTCTAAGTTCCTGAACCTCTCTACTCTTGCTCATTTTTGAGCCATTCATAGCTCAATAAATGACACTATCATTCCCCCAATTGCTCAATATACTAAGTATACCAAGACATCCTTAATTCTTCCCATTCTCTAATGATTATATACAATCCATGAACAATTTTTTAAACTATCATCAAAATTTATCCTCATACCCATAAAACACTTCGGATTTTTTGTACTATGAGGATAATCCAAGTTACCATCATCTCTCAGCAATTTCCTAACTGGTATTTTGGCTTTGACCAGGACTTTGGATTCAGGAGGCTAATAACCAAAATGCAGTTATTCTAAAACATAAATGAGACTACACCATCCTTCTGCTCAAACTCAATCAGTGGTTGTTTACCATTCTCAGGGTATAACACCAATACTTCTTATGAAGTACATAGTCTTCTAGGATCTGGGCCCTGCCAATTTTCCAATCCCATCTTAAGTCTCTCTTCATTTCATCGCAACCACACTGGTCTCCTTTCTGTTCCTCACTGATGTAAAGAGCTCTCTCTCACCTCAGTATCTTTGTGTTTACTAATTGTTCTGCCTAAAGTGTTCTTTTCTCATTTAGCTGTTCTTATTTTTTTTTAATCAGATCATTCAAATCTCACGATAAATTTCAGATCTTCATTTAGGTCCTCTCCGAAGTACCCCTGTTCTGCCTCATGAAACTCTTAACATATCACATTGTTAATATATTTCATATCACTGCATCTGTAGTTCTGGGAATTTGTTTCTTATTTTGTTATTTTCTTATTATTTTTGTAGACTACAGGCTTTCTAAGGGAAGAAACTCTGCCTTTCTATACTGTAGCAATAGAGCATACTTTGGATTATCTAATGAGCTATGAGGAATGTGTCACCATAAAAGACACCTCAACTGGAGAAACAAGGAAAATTTCAAGTTTATACCTTCTTAGAAGGTTGCTCAAGTCATAGCCAAGAGGTTTCCAGTATCCCACTTTCTTTCCACCCTTCTTCCTTTCTAATCGTAAAAATAAGTCTAATAATGAAAATAACAAAATGAGTTTTGTTACTATACATATAGAAATAAGCAAACAATAACCTCTTTAATTCCATTAAACAAATATTTATTCAATGGCCATTTGGGTTCTAAGCCTGGTTCTCAACAGAATTGTCAATAATGAGATAGAGAAATTATTCTTTGGTAGCACACAGTCTAATGGGGGTGAGCTCAATAGAAGCAATAAAATGTAAGTACTGTGGTTATAAATCAGTAAGAGGTGCTATCATAATGGTACAAAAGGCATTCATAACACAAAAGAAGGGGCATTTTTGAAAGCTTTTGTTAAAAGGAGACACTTGGACTATCATATGAAACCAATATCACTGGAGCAAAGACATCAATCAGTCACATACAAACTAACCCAGAGGGCATCTAGCGTTTTCCTGACTAGAACTGGAACACACTAACAGGGGAATTTTCTATGCCTGTTAGAAAGATCAAGTCCAACCCTGGGGTCTATAGAATCTTTTTGAAAGCTTCATGCATCAGAAACATTTCTGTGCCCCTGAACTTTCTGTGCAGTCAGAACCATGGGGTGGCAGGGCACAGAAATAACTTAGTAGAAATCATTTATCTGCTCAGCTATCAAAGAACTGGATACTCTCAGTGTCATGTTTAAAGGGGCAAAATGTCAGTGAAGTACAAGTCCCAGGCATGCAGTTGATTACATAAAAGCAAGCCCACAACTTGTCTGAAACTTACATTGCAATCATTGCATACCAATAGGATAATATATAAAACTACCATTTGAAATGGTCTGGTCACAGCACCTGTGGAAGAGGCCCAGTCATGCTTTCTTGACTCATGAATCAGCATCTCTAAATAAAAATTAAATAAGTAGGCATTTGACCAAGCAAATTTTGGTAAAACATTCTGTTTTATGAATCCCAATTTCCTATGTACAAAGGAGTTACTAACACCAACTTCTCTGCATTATTTCTAGCAGTAGATGGGATAATGGATGGTCTACAGTATCAACTATGAACTCAAAAATACTGTATCACTTTCCTAGTACATGACTTGCTCAAAGCTTTGTCAGTGTCCTCTCTTCAATTCAGGGTAGACTTTACTGTCAACATCTGCTTCCCTGGAGAACATCTATGGGTTTACCATGATCCCATCACCAGCAATGCAAATTCCTTCAAGCAATGTTAGAGTCTCTTTGAATAACCAATTCATCACTCACTAAGCAAATTCTTGAAACTTTATCAGGGACCCAGATAAAAGTCAAAATTTTTGCCTAAAAATCAAAGTAATAAATGGTGTAACAAGGTAAAAAATAGATAAAAACATATGCATTAGAAAATGAAGAAATAAAACTATCTTCATTCAGAGATGTCATGACTTTATATACAGAAAATCCAACAAATATAAAATCCCTAGAACTCACACATAAATTTAGCAGGATTGCAGTATTTAAGCAGGTAGAAGGAGAACATGCAAAATCAACTACATTCTTATATTCCAACAATCAGTCTGAACACTAATATTTGAAATTAGCAGAATATCAGTTGTAATGGTACCAATATGTAAAGCATCTGAGCATTGGGTATTGTATTATTTTCTGTTGATGTGATAAAATACCCTGAATAAAGAAAATTAGAGAAGAAAGGGATTCTAAAAAGTATAGAATCCATCATAGAGGGAAAGGCATGGCATCAGTCTTAAAAGCATGACAGCTACCACAACCGGTATAATCTCAATCATGAGGCTTGAAACTTTTGTGGTTTAGTCGTGGATTTTAACCGTTCTCTGTCATTGTTTAAGAAAACCAACAACTGGCACTACTTCTTTTTTTATTAAATTAAGAAAATTTTTTTATTCATTTTACATACCAAAGATCCCCCTCTTCCCTCCTCCTGCCCCTCCAGCCGCCCCCTCCCAACACACCCACCCCCATTTTCCCTCCTACAGGAAGGTAAGGCCTTCCATGAGGAGGTACATTTAGTAGAAGCAGGTCCAAGCCCCTCCCCCTGCTTCAAGGCTGTGTGAGGTGCAATGAAGGGTAGGGGATGGGAAATGAGAACATAAGGGAACAGGATAGTCAAGCTAGAACAGGGATGGAGTGGGAGAGCAGTGAAGGAGATATGTGACAAGAGAGACATCATGGGAATAGGGAGAAACCGGGTGCTAGGGAAGTTCCCAGGAATCCACGAGGATGACCCCAGCTTAGACTATTAGCAATACTGGAGAGGGTGCCTGAACTGGCTCTACTTCTTAAACTGTGGTTTGTCTCTGCTAGTTTACACTGCATGGGTTTTTGTTTGTTTGTCTGTTTTTTGTTGTTGTTGTTGTTGTTGTTGTTGTTGTTTTGGGGTTTTTTTTTTTGAGTCTTTTGGTAAGTATGGTGCTTGTACTGGTTTAAATAAAATGCTAACATGAAAGAAAAAAAAAAGCATGAAAGCAGGAGAAGGAAGTTAGCTAACCACATCTTTATCCATATACAGGAAGCAAAGGAAGAGAACTATAAGCAAATGAAGGTATAAATCTTCAAAGCCCCCCCACCCAGTGACAATACCTCCTCCAGCAAAGATCTACCTCCTCAATCATTCCATAGCCTCCCTAAAAAGTGCTACCAACTGGTGACCACATATCCAAAATAGATAAGCCTATGAGGGATATTTCTCACTCAAACGACTACAGGTATAAATCCTTAAAAAATATATGCAAGAACTGTGTGCAGAAATCTATTAAACACTAATGAAATAGATTTTAAAAGAATTATTGAAATACAAAGATATTCTATGTTTGTGGATCAAAATAGTCAATATTAGTAAGTGGTTATTTCTTCCATGATTCAACTATAAATCTGAGGCAAAGGCCTACTAAACATTTTATAGCTAGTACAAGCTGACATCAAAATTCATATGGAAATACAGAAGATTTGGTTAGCCAAAACAAATTTTAAAAGAACAAAGTTGTAAGATACTATTAGATAACAAGGTTTATTATAAAACTATATGAAGCAATACAGAATGGTATTGGCATATAGCTAGACAAACTGATAAATCAAATAAAGCTTAGAAATAAACTTATACATATATGGACAGTTGATATTTAACAAAGAAAAAAGGCAATGCTATTAGGATGATCTTTTTGACAACTGATACAGTACCAACTACACAGACACATATGCAAAACGCTAAAAGAAAGAAGAACCTCATACCATATTTACAAATTAACTCAAAATCAGACCTAAATGCAAACCTTAAAACCATGAAACAGAGTATGGAAGAAATTAATTGTGAGCTTAAATCAGATAACAATTTCTTGGGTGTGGTACTAATCACAAATTAATTTCTAAAAGCAAATTGATGGATTAGACTTCGGCAAAATGGATTAAATCTCTTTAAAAGACTTTGTGAAGAGAAAGAAAACAGTAAGTTAAAGCCTGAGAGAAAACATTTGAAAACCACAAACTGTATCAAGAGCATACATGCATTATATCTGATTAATTTTCAAAACTTATCAAAGATAAAATAAAAATAAAAGCACAATATGTAAGTTACCAATAGTAATATGAAGAGATGCCTAACATAGTCATCTGGAAATGCATATCAAAGTCACAGTGATGGCTACACATACTAAAAGACTAAAGAAAAACTGAGTAACTATTTGAAGTACTAGTTAACAAATATAACCTTTAGCTCTTCCATTCTGACTACTATTCTGGTTCAGATTCTTATGAACTCTGATCTTTAGTAGTAATGCAGTTCTCTGGCAGGCTTCTCCATTTTTTACTCCTGACAGCTCATTGCTCTCACTGCATTTAAAGCCTTTCTTATGAAATAGGGATCAGTTTTGTAGCATTCTCCTGCTTTATATTAGTCCTCTACTCCCCCATTGTTTTTGTGATAAAAGTTCTTCTTAATGTGCTTTGTAAAGACCTTGTCTTGAGACACTCTCTACTCATGTTCTCTATTCATACCATCTTCTCTCTGTTTACTTTTAGAATCATTCGTCTTTCTCTTTATGTATCTTATGCCACTCACTGGGAAAAAAATCCCATTATATTCTCAGAAACATTAGTCCATTTCAAGCCTCTGTGTCCTTTGCAAAATTCTCTCTCTCATCCTTTTTCCCCTGGCCAACATTAAACCATATGATAACATTTTTCATAGTTCAGAAAACACATCATTGGTTCTGTGACTCAGTCATCATCTTTCATGTGTCCAGATAACATTTTGCATTGAATCAGACTGTAATAATGCCTCTGTTGGTGTGTTATAAGCACCAGTTTCCATTTTTTCTCCTCTACTGTGCCATGAGCCCTTGAATTGTGACTTTGTGCATTTAGTACCGACCATAGTACCCTATTCCCTGCAGGAACTCAATAAATGCTTGACAAAAATAAAATATTCTTTAACACAATTTAATTTCCACATGCCCTATCATGTCTAGACTTTCTGTAGCATAGAAACGATATATGAAGCACAAGCCTACAGTAAAGGCTTATTATTTGTATGGCCTAAAGATAGGGGAAGACCATCAAATGTCATTTGGAGATTTGCACATTCCGAGCATCCTGACAGTGAGCAAGACCACCCTTTTCAAAAATGGCTAATTGGATGGGAAAAAAGATATCTCTCAAATATGGAGCAAATCATAACTTCAGATTCTTTTCTGCAAGAGCTAAATGTTCAGTAATTCCTTCAATAAGAAGATATAGCCTGTTATCCTAGCTACTCAGGTGTCTGAGTTAAAAGGACTGCAAGTTTGTGGTCAGCCTAAGCTCCAAGAGTTTAAGGACAGACAACATTCACACTCTAGTGAGACCCTGTCTCAAAATAGAGAAAAACATATGGCTGGAGATATCAATATCATTCAGTTGTAAAGCACATTCTTAGCATGCAGGATGACCTAGATTCCATCCCGGACACCACAAAAAAAAATAGATTATTATATATTTTTTATTTTCTCTTCTATAATGATTAATCTTAACTACCAACTTGATGAGCTCTATAACCATCTAAGAGGCAAATCTTTGTGGATGTCTGAAAGAGCTTCCACATTAGGTTATTTGAAAGAGAAAGGCCCACCCCAAATGTATGGCACTATTCCATGGTCTGGGATTACCAGCTCCCTAGAAACAAGAAAGCAAGCTGGGCACCAACATTCATCTCTCTCTGCTTCCTGACTCCAACTCCTGCTCCAATGACTTCCTGTACCTTTAAAATGTGAGCTAGCATAGTCCTTACTCTCTTGAGTTACTCCTTATCAGATATTGATCACAGCAATGAGATAAGTAACTATCATACATTCATTTTCTTTTAATGAAAACTTTCTTTTTTCATGGTCATGTAAATAAATCACATGTGGGTTTACATGGGTTAAAAAAAGAGGTTGAAACTTTCTGTTTCTGGAGATTTCATATAGTTCTAGTTTTTAATCAAATGCCTCAACCATTTAAAAATGTCTGAACACTTATGTTGAAGAAGTTATATAAGAAGGGAGGCTGGGTGCTGGAAAGCCAAGCCATTTTTTTTTAGACACAGCACAATGTTATGAAATATTTATAGCTTCACTGTAGCCCTGAACTGATGATTGCTTTCTCCAAGACACTTCTGGGTTTTTGTCATAGTCATATATTACCTTCAAATAACTACCTTAATAGTCCTCCAAGGAGACCCACCTCACTCTCCTGAACATGTTTGCAGAGATGTTTACAGCTGGGTGATTTGTTTTGTTAACATAAATCTGGCACCTGAAGCATTGTGATTTAAATTTTCTTGCATGATGAATGGTGATCCCTGAGGTTCACATTATTAACTTAATTGCTCCAGATGCTCCTCCCAACTCTACTGGGAGCTTCTAGGCAATAATTATGTGGTCCATGCCCACGGTTGCTGGTGCTTGTGTGTCATTGTGGACCTCTTAAAATTTTCCTTTGAAACAGACATGAGAGTTGAAGTTAAGATATGTCAAGAGCTCTAGGGAAAAAAAAGGTCAGTTTTCTCCCAGCAGTTCTGATATGGGTAAAAAAAACTGGCCATGCAGGGCAGAATTGAAAGTGAAACTTTTGATTGAGTGCCAGCACATGCTTTCTAATAGTCACACTGGACTGAGGTCTCGTATACTTACAAATAAAGAGAGCTCCACAATTTTCATTAGAGAAGTTTTACGGGTGGCATTCTAATCTCAAATGGAAGACTGAGTGACTGAGTTGAAAATCTACATTTGCATATAAGTTTATATTCACTTCCTTTGTATACATAATCAGAAGTGAAATTACTGAATTTATACCAAAAACTTTTAAGGGAAATTCTTACTGTTTTCCATAATATCTGTATTGATGTCAATTACATCTTTAAAGTGTCTTCTGTGCATATGGTAGCATGAGCATGGGAGTAACATTCTAGTGCATTCACAGATGTATACACAGTGCTCATCACCATCTAGTGCAGTCTCCCAGGAGATATAAATGAAATTTACCCATACACTTATGGAAAGCCAAACCCATAGTATCACTTAATTAATATTTATATGTATATTTCTAAAATATAAAGAATACATTTTAAACATTGTCTAAGTCATCATCACTCTTCCAAATTGTTCATTACTATAAGACATAGTAAGTTCCAATACTTCTCACTATTGTTCTTTTTAGTTTGTTCGTATCGTTTGTTGGGCCTATCAGTTGGCTCAGTGGGTAAAGACCCTGGCTCCCAAGCCTGAAGACCTGAGTTCAATCCCTTTGACCCTCATGAGAGCCACGAGTTGTCTTCTGACCCCCAACATGTACACGTAGTTTGTTCATATCATGATCATAATCAATTTTAAAGTTGGCTCATGATTCTCTTAAATCTCTTTAAATCTATAGGCTTTTCTTTGCAGCTGTTTTAAGAAATGGGAGCACAAAAATATTCCAAGACTATTATTTTACTTTCAAAATTTTGACATTAAGGTAATTATATATTCCCATGAAGTTATAAGAAATAAGAGATGTCATGTACTATGACCCAACTTTTTCCAATAATATGCAGCACATTATAAAATCTATTGCAAAATACACAGATGAGATACAGAAAAATTTGCTTCACCCAAAGAATTCCTAGCCACTTTCCTTCTGCCACTAAACCTCCTTAATTCTTATCAATTATTAAAGTGTTCCCATTTCATTGAGATATAATTTTAAGAATGCTACATGAATGGAATCATATAGTACTTAACCAGTGAAAACTGACTGCTTCAATCCAGCAAAACTCTCTGATCCAAGTTGCTGCGTGTATTAATAGCTCATTCATTTGTGCTGCTAAATTATGATTGGTTGTATGAATATGCCAGAGTTGGTTCAGTCAACAGGAATTGAACAGCACCTAAACTGTTTCTTATTTGGGGCTCTTAGGATAAAGATGTGATATATATATATATATATATATATATATATATATATATATATATATATGTAAACATCCAGGTTTAAATTAACACAAAGTTCCATTTCTCTGGGACAAATGCCCAAGTATTCAATTCTAAATCATGTGGCTAGTATGAATTGAAATTTTTTTTTAAGAAAATGTCTAATTGTTTCCTAAACAGAGTGTACCGTTTTGACACCTACTTGGGCAAAGAGCTTGTACTACATAATGCTTTTTCCATTGGGTCTTCTGTTTAGCCTGGATACATTTTTGTAGACAAAATTCTAAACAGTCTTAGTAAATAAGAAACACAGAGCCAAATACAGAGTAAATAGCCAAAGAGATCAGAGCAATAGCCATGACTAGCTTTAGCTTACCACCAGCAGTAGCTTCCCCAGAGAGAGTTTTTTTCCTGACTGATTTGTGTTTTTATTGCCTTCCTGTTCTGCCTTCTCATTGGCACTAAGCCCAGCCACATGACTTCCTCATCACAGTCTGTCTATACAGACTTCCAGGTCTCTATGGTTGGTTGGTACTGGGATTAAAGGTGTGTGTCATCTAGCTTGCCTGTGTCCTTGACCACACTTAAACTCTACCTGTCATGTGATCGGATTAGGGGAGTGTGCTACCATTGCCTTCTGTTTAATAGCTATTTGACCTCTGATCTCCAGGCAACTTTATTTATTAACATACAAATAAAATATCACATTTCATCACAAATAAAATATCACCACACATTTTGATTTCCCAGTTGCTAACTTCTTGAGCTCCAATTGTGGGGTATAATGTACACTGTATCCCATGGGTTCCTAAGTCAATCTGCTTCATTCTACTCTATCTTTCAGAGTCTTCTTAATTTTGTTTTAAATGATACCTAAGCATGTTAGCTATTCTCACTAAGAATAATAGAGGAAATATACCTCTGTTCCACATTCCCAGGAACAGAAGTCCCTGGACTGGACTTTTATGATTTTATCTGTAAAGTCTATTTTCTGTCTGCTTTCCAGATCAGTACATTTCATTGATTTATTCTCGTTAACTGTTTTCTCTTTCTATAATCCATACTCTGCCATCCAGCACAACCCACAAGATTTTTGTGTTAGTTACCATATTTTTCAGTTGCTTTTCCATTTCCTTCTTTTAAATTACTTGTTTCTTTCCTTAGATTTCCTAATTTTTGTTTATAAAGAATACATACTACATACTGTTTCCCTAAATCAGTTTCATGAGGATTGCTTTAAAATCTTTATGAGAAAATTCTAGCATTTTCTTCACCTTAACTTCAATATCTGCTGCTTGTCTTTTGTAAATTTGAGAACTTATTACCATTGCTATATGTATTATTATTATTATTATTATTATTATTATTATTATTATTATTATTATATCCTTATAATGAAATGGATTTCTTGTATCCTGGGTGTTTTGACACTCTATTATGAACTCTATATCTTATTTCTCCTTCTTTTTAGCAAGGAATCCCTTTGTTGAAGTGTATGTGAAAGGCCCAGTAAATGTTAATCATCTACTACCTTCTGAGCCCCACCATTATCTGTCTCCCCACAGCAAAAACAAGATACTGACTCATACAACTTAATCACAGCTAGAAAGTTTAGTTTCGTCTTTCACTGAGTAACATCTTTCTGGTGGATGTAGAAAAATCACTCTCATCCTTTTATCATTGCCCTTTCTACTGAACCTCATGGCCACCAGAAGTGGTAGAGCAGATAGATAACTCACATTGTCTTGTCACACTGTAGATTGGAAGCTCATCTCATTATTGGAAAATGATACTAGGAAAAAAGAAAGAGAACATGGGGACATATAGTGGTGTGACTAGTTCTGCTTCAAGGTCGTTGCTCAGGATCATTATTCATGGAGAAGTTAGTTCACATTACAGTACGAAGCAAAGCAGAGCACCTCCTATTCCTATCAGCTGGAAGATGTAATGTCACCTCTCTTCAACACATTTATACTACCCTATGGAAGAAATAATATTTGTTACTTCTGTCAGACAGAGAATAGAAGCTATAGAAGCTGTATGCATGCTAAATGCTTCCAAACTCTGCCAACATTACCATAGCATCAGCAACTTCACCTTGGTTGCAAATGGGCAAACACAATTTGCCAACATATCTGGATGCTATTCCCTTATGAATATGATTAGTAATTGCTATAGATTGGTTATTAAATATCCTCCCCTAATCCCTTGTGTTAAAGTCTTTTTTTACTGTTATTTTGTTGTTTTGTTTTGGTATTTCTTGAGACACAGTCTCACTATATAGCTCTGGCTGGCCTGAAATTTCTATGTAGACCAGACTGGCCTTAAACTCAATAGAGACCATCCTGCCTCTGCTTCCTAAGTGTTGGGATTAAAGACATGAGCCACCATGCCTGGCTGTTTAAAGTTGAGAAGTGATAGAACCTTTAGGAGGTACAGCCATCAAGATTGTCTTCTAGCCATCAAGAGTGTCACTGAAGGTGATAATAAGACCCTAAATCCATGCTGAGTGGTGGTAGTGCACGCCTTTAATCCCAGCACTTGAGAGGGAGAGCCAGGCTGATCTCTGTTAGTTCGAGACCAGCCTGGTCTACAGAGTGAGTTCCAGGAAAGGCACAAAGCTACACAGAGAAACCCTGTCTCAAAAAAAAAAAAAGACCCTAAATCCTTTTCCTTTTATATCCTCCATGTGAAATGAGCATCTGTATTCCACAATATGGTCCCTGCAATGATGAGCTGCTTCACCACGAGCCTCAAAGAAATGGAGCAACAAACGATGGACAGAAACTTTCAAAACTGTAAAACCAAAATAAAACTTCCTACAAATTATCTCAAGTATTCAGTTGCAGTAGTGGGAAAATGACTAAGCACAAAATTCTGTGAGCATTCCTGGTTTGAATGGGTTCTTTGGTGGACATGTGTCTTGATTCATTTCTCTGTATAATGAGGGGTGAAATTACCAAGTCAAATATTATTATGCTAACATTTTTGAAGAAATGTCAAACTGTTTTCCAGAATGGCTACACCATTTTACATTTCCACAAGCAATATGTAAGTCTTCACATTTTCCCACTCTTTCCAATGCTAGTATATCATTTTGATTACAGCAAGCTTGGAAGGTATGAACTTATATCCATTTATGCTTGCTTGATTGCATGCTTGCTTATGACAAGCTCATAAAATATGACCAAGGTTGGGCATGTACATGCGTCCTCTCAGGCCTCAGCCCGCCAAGTGCTGAGGTTATAGGTATGAGCCACCCCATCTTGTTCATTATGGATTTGAACTGAACGCCCTGATGTTAATGATGCTGGGCATCTTTTCCTCTTCTGTTCTAGTTGTATAGACTCTTGGGTAAATGGTAGTTTAAATCTGTTCTCTTTTCGTCACTGGGGATTTCTAATTATTTATGTCCAAATTGTAAGTGTTCCTAATGTCTAATGGCTGCATTCAAGTCCCTTATCAAATATATGATTACTAAACTTTTCCCCAACTCTGTGGGTTAGTTTTCTGCTGTACTGGTGTTGTATTTTTAAAATATTGGTGAAGTGCAATTTTTAAGTTTAGCATGTGTGTTTGAAGCGATATTCAAGAAACCATTGTTTATTTGACTCTTTTAGGTTTACAAGGGTTTTTAAGCTTCTGCTCTTAAAGTTAGTGTATAATTTCTGTTAATTTTTCTAGGTAGTGTAAGGCAGCAGTATAATTTCTTTTGTTTTATTTGTATTTATTTGATTGGTTTTGCATGTGATTATTCATTTGTCTTAGTAGTTCATTTTAAAAACTATTCTTTCCTCATTTTGTTTCTTAGGGGGAAAGATTCAGTTGTCCATTATTAATTAAGATGTTAGTTAGAGTACTTTACAGAAGCCATTTTTCATTTGGATGAATGTTTTAGCTTGGACCCTCAGAATAAAATACTATAAATTAGGTGGCGTGAGCAACAAAGTTTGTTTCTCACTCGTCTTTCATATGGCAGTCTGAGATCAAGAATTTAGCACAGTCTGTTTTTGGCAATTCTCTTTCAGGCTTAAAAATGGTTGCTGTTGGACTAACATGCCATCCTTGTCTCAGTGTGTGCATGGCCTTCTCTTCAAACGCAGGCATATTAATGGGTTTCAACATAGAAAATAATGTGTTGATACTATAATAGCTGAAGTTGTCTTCTTGATTTTATTTTTGTCCTGGTTAGTAAAAGTTTAAAGAAATGTAAGGTATTTCCTATATTCAACTCTTACTATACAAACTTATTTAACATTTTTATCAAATCTAATATACATGCTTACACACAAAATTATATCACTTATGAAAAAGAGTTTTACTTCATTTTTCCAATGGGCACCTCTTTTCTCTGCCTAATTTTTGAAACTTCATATATGAAAAAAGTTGATAACATTTTAAATTATTTCTTTGACTATCTTTAGAATTAAAATAAAATTGGGCTTTTAGAATGAGTTATAAATTATTCCTTTGTCATCTACATTTTGAAAGATATTTGTGAAAAATAAATAATTCATCTTCAAATTTTAGACAGCTACATCATTCAAGCAATTTGAGCCTAGGTTATCATCTTAGGATTTTTAGTTACTAATTTGATTGTATATACAAATGACTATTTTATATATAAGTTATTACTTAACATCATGTAAGTAATATATAATGTTATAATTTTAAATAATTGAATTTGCTGATAATATAACATTCTACATTTTTATCTTTTTTGTAATGAAAATACTGTAGTCACTTACAAAATACAGCAAATTGGACAATTCTAAAATATTCTCTTTTCAATATGTTTACTATACATAATTAATACATTTTTGTAAAATTTTCAGCAAATATTAACAGGGGTTTGGAGCACAAGAATTTTCACAAATTCCTGATTAAAAACAAAATTTTCAGACCACTTTTAGAAAGGGTTTAGATTATCTACTAAATGTAAAATATATATAACTATATATAATCAACAATTTCTCTCCTAGAAATATGTATATATTTGTTAGGATTTATTAAATATGCATATATGTTAACATATATAGATATAGATATATAGATATGTTAGCATTATTTATTGTACCATCAAGTCAGAAATCAGTATACATAGTCATCAACAATAGAATAGATTGAGGTATAGTAACATAATAAAATAGTATAGGCTAATCAAAATAATATGGCTACATTAACAATTAAGATGAGTCTCACTAATGTAATGTTAAATCAAAGCAGGCAGTCCCTTCAAATGCATACTTTAAAATATTTCAGCAGTTCTTTGAGAATTTCATGCAATGTGTTTTGATCATATCTACACCTCTTAGCTGTCTGCCCAACTTTCTGTCCTAGTTTGTTTGTTGTTTATAAACATAAAGTCTAATTTGTATTGACAATATATTCTTGGGTGTATGGCTTCCCATGTCAATATTTCTTCAACCAGAGGTGGGACTTAACACCACCTCTACACTCTGTGTTGGGATTTGGTCTGACTTGAACTTCCACAGGTTTTGTGTATGCTGTCACAACCACTGGGAGCTCCTATGTGTAGCTGCTCTGTTGTGTCCAGAAGATACTGTGTTTCCTTGTGGTCATTCACACTTTGGCTCTTTCTGCCCCCTTTTCCACAATGAGCCTTGTTCCATTTAGGACCGAGCCTTCTGCGGTCTTTTGTTCTCTGCACCTTGACCTCTTGTGGGTCTCTGTTAATTACCATCTTACTTCAGAAGCTTTTTGATGAGGATTGAAAGATACATTAATCTATGGGTATAACAATAAGTCACTGAAGTTGGCTTAAAACTGTGTTCGTTTAGCAATATAATAATTATGGTTTCTCACCTAGGGCTTATGACCTGTCTAGTCACAGGTTAGATCATGACCTGACAGTGGTGCCATGACCTAACAGGTTCATCCTGTGGAGCAGCCTCTACATTCAGAAAATGCTTGGTTATTCATGTGATATTTGTATATGTCTTGCCAGGCCAGTCATTACCATATCCAGCAGGGTTCAGAGCTAACATCCACAAATGAGAGAAAACATATGACATTTATCTTTCTGGATATGGGTTACCTCACTCAGAATGATTGTTTCCAGCTCCATCCATTTACCTGTGATTTTCATAATTTTGCTTTTCTTAATGGTGGAATAATATTCCATTTTTAAGTGTACCACATGTTTATTATCCATTCAGCAGTTGATGGACATGTACACTGTTTCCACTTCCTGGCTACTACGAATACAACAGGAAGCCACATGAGTGAACAAGAACTCTACAGTAGGATGCAGAGTCCCTTGCATATATGCAAAGTCCATATACACTGGATCAAGTGGTAGATCTCTTTCCAGTTTTTTGAGGGACCGCCACACTGATTTCCTTAGTGATTTCACCAGCCAAAAGCACACACTTTGGAAAAGGACAGCTCATTCAACAAATGGTGCTAGTTAAACTCGATGTAGAAGAATGAAACTTGTTTCTTATTTCATACCCTGTATTAAACCCAGTTCCAAATGAATCAAGTACAAACATAAGACCTGAAACAGTGATTCTGATAGAAGAGAAAGTAGGGAATATACTTGAACTCACTGTAACAGGAACAGACTTTCTGAACTGGACCCAAAAATGGCAGTCACTTAGACCACTTAGCAGTTCCTGTTTATTAATAAATAATTAATCAATAATTAATAAATAAACAGGAACTCATGAAATTAGTTTCTGTACAGTGAGGCATTATCTTTCAAGAAAAGAAGCAGTCTGCATAATGTAATAAAATCTTCACCAGCTGAACATCTTACAGCAGGTTAGTATCTAGAATATACAATTAACTAAAAAACCCAAACATACAAAAAATGGAACTAAACAGAGAGTTCTCAAAAGATGAAAAACAAAGATTTGAAAAACATGTTGTGAAAATGTTCAACATGTTTATCCATCAAGAAACTGCAAATGACAACTACTCTGAGATTTAATCTTACTCCAGGCAGAATGGTTAAGATGAGAAAAAAAAATAAAACCATAAGACAAAATACCAACAACAACAAATAAATAATAACTACAGATGCCGGCTTGGATGTTGGGAAACAGGAATACTTTCTCTCTGTTGGTGGGAGTACAAACCAGTGAAGCTAATATAGGAATCAGTTTGGAGATTCCTCAAAATGTTAAAAATAGACATACACTTTCTTTAAGGTTTTATTTTTATTCAAGTGTATGTGCATGTGTGAGTTGAATTTAAATATGTGTGTCACTTGTGTGAGGATACACACAGATGCCATAAGAGGGATTCTGATTCCCTGTAGCTGGAATTACAGACAGCTGTGAACTGCCCAATGTAGGTACTGTGAACTCAACTCTTATTCTCTTAACCTCTTATCCACTAAACTACTTCTTAGCCCCTCAAATGCATAGTCTTAATTTATTGTATTATTTTATCTATTGTAGAGGATATGCACCTAACATAACTGAAAATCGGGGAGCAAACTGTGTGAGTCACATTTCACCAGGTGGGCTGTAAGGGACTGAACTTGGATCATCAGCCTTGGGGGCAGGCACCTCCATCCACTGAGCCACCCTGTCAGACCCATAATCTTAAGGCATCATATCCAACCTAAGAATGAGAAGGCAGCTATTTTATAAAACCATAGAGCCATTCTGAGAGTTAACATTGCAAAAAGAAAAAAAGAAAAGCAATTAAATTTCAAGCATGCCTTTCAAGGAAAGACAAAATATATGAAATTTTAATTTTGGGAGAACAGAGAAGTAATAACCAACCTAGAGAAAAGTTGTGACACAATTAGCTTATTTTTTACTTAATTCTTGGAAGACTGAGTATTGATGAAAGAGCAGCACACACACAGCAGCCTTCATACTCACACATAGGATTTTTCTCCTGAGGACCTCACTGATCATAAATGAGGAAGAGTAGGCGGGTTGTAGGACAATGAGAGAGCAATGCCCTCTAATCACGCTCTAAACTCCAGGGTGTTTGGGACAGGGGCCAAAGTAACACTTGTTGACCACTAGGAGGAAGGGAGAAAACCACTTTCCATGTTCAAGAACTGGATGATGATCCTGCCTTCTTAGGAAAGAATGAAAGCAGACTTCATCTGTCCTTAGAACAGGGGCAGAAACTCTTATGAGTCTGGTAGTCTGCATTAGTACACAGTGAAAGTCTGCCATCTGTGGGACAGAGACAGGAAACTTCTACCTAAGGCAGAGTCTGGCAGCTGGGGCAGGGGGATAGAAGAGCTGAAAAGTCCATCCATCTGGAAGAACAAGATATAGATTCTGAATGCAACTAAGGTTAGAACAAAGGAACCAGATTGCTGCCTGCCACAAGACTAGCACTAAACAGAGAGCTGTAGCAGTCTAACACTGCAAAGGGCATGCTTGCTGAGATTGGTGAAAACTGCAGGAAGTTTGGGAACAATGAGAATGACTCTCAAGCAGCATGGTTTATGAACAGGTAAAGTAACCTATAAATGAAAGCCTGACTCTGACCACAACAAATCTCAAAGCAATCTAAAGTACCGGCTAAATTGACAACATTCCACACATTAAGAGCTCAGCCAAAGAAGAAACATACCTATTTCAAAAGGCTTTTTAACTTAAGTCTTTACAATTCTATAAAAGCTATCTCTCATTCAATTTAGAAACTTAGAAAATACAATAAGCACATAGCCAGGAAGAAAAGCAAAGAAACAAAATTGACTTAGAGAAGACCTAGATTTTATTATATTTGAAACTTTTAAACAGTTATGACTGATACATTGAATAGCCAAGAGGAAATGTGAATTGTGTACACAATGAGATGATTAATCTTAGCAGAGAGACAAACAATAAGAAGGGAAGAAAGTATTGGAATTTTAAAAATCTACTTTGTGAATAAAGTTCATGAAAATCAGTACATCAAACCATTGGAGACAGTAGAGGAAAACAGAATGAAACAAGGATAAATCAATAGAACTTACTTGAAATGAAATATTAGTATAAGTAAGATGTGCAAAGTAGAGTATTTAATTGGAAGAGAAAGCTGGGGTCTGGGTCAGTCAGTAAAGTACTGGCCACATAAGCCAAAGAACCTGAATTTCTTGATATCTGGCCTTTACATTCGTGCACATACAACATGCACATCTACCCACATGTGCATACACAAATGAACATGTACACACATATACAATATATACATATCAAAAACAAATAAAACAACTGGAAAGAAAACATTTTTTTAGTTAGTGTTACGGGAGTTCAAAAAAGAGATTATATAAATACATGTATATAAATATCTAAGAAGGGACAAGATACAATTGAGGAAATAATAAAAAAAATAGAAAATTAAAAAGAAAATTTGGCAACATTGATATAGCTAGTCAGAGAACACTAAATTGGATAAACAGAAAAGAGACCCATAAATAAGTCCACACACATATGGATGTCTGATTTTTTTTTAATAAAGAAACCAGAAATACACAGTAGAAAAAGGACAGCATCTTCAACAAATGTGCTGGTCAAATTGGATGTCTGTGTATAGACAAATGCAAATAGATCCATATTTATCATCCTCCATAAAACTCAACTCCAAATGGGTCAAAGACCTCAACATAAGTCCAGATACACTCAATATGATAGAAGAGAAAGGGGGAATAGTTTTGAACTCGTTGGCACAAGAAAAGACTTTCTGAACAGAACACTGATAGAACAAGCACTACAAACAACAATTAATAAATGAGGCCTCATAAAAGTGAAACGCTTCTGTACATCAAAGAACACCATCATTTAGACAAACCAGCAGCCTACAGAATGGTCAAAGAGTTTTAATAACTACATATATTATAGAGGGCTAATGTCCAAATATGTAAAGAATTTTTAAAAAACTGAACATTGACAAAACAAATAACTCAGCTTAAAAATGGGGTGCAGATCTGAACAGTGGATTTTCAAAAGAAGAAACACAAATGGCTAAAAAACACAAAAAAATGCCCAACATCCATAATCATCAAAGAAATACAAATTAAAACTACTTTGAGATTCTATCTTGCACCTATCAGAATGGCTAAGATCAAAAACACAAATGACAGCTCATGCTGTCGAGGATGTGGAGTAAGGGGAACACTCCTCCATTGCTGGTGGGAATGAAAACTTGTACAGCCAATATGGAAATCTGTGTGGCAGTTCCCTAGGAAAACGGGAATTGACTTACCTCAAGACCCAGTTACACCACTCTTGTGCATATAACCAAAGAACACTTAATCCTACAACAGAGACACTTCCTCAACCATGTTCACTGCTGCTGTATCCATAATAGCCAGAAATTGGAAAAAACCTAAATGTCTATCAATGGATGAATGGATAACAAAAATGAGGTACATTTACATAATGGAATACTACTCAGTCATTAAAAATGAAAGTCGTAGGTAAATGGATGGAACTAGAAAAAAAATCACTCTTAGTGAGGTAACCCAAACCAAGAAAGACAAATATAGTATGCATTCGTTCATATGTGTGTATTAGCTGTTAAGCTGTTGATAAGCAGGCTACAATCCACAGGACCACAGAGGTTAGGCAGAGAGTAAGAGACTACAGGGGAGGGAGGGTTTTCCCAAGGATGGGAATACATAAGTATGTATAGATATGGGGAGGACAGGGTGGTCAAATGGGGAGGGGAAGGGAAGAGGGGGTGAGGGAGGGAATATGAGTAGAGACAACAAAAACTAAGGGCCATTTGAAGGGTTATATAGAAGTCTAATACAGTAGAAGCATCTTAAAATATATACATATGTGAAAGCAATCTAAATGAAATCACCAAATAACAGGGGAAAGAACCTCAATTAGACATCTTTCATTACTAAATGAAGCTTCCAATACTGGTAATGGGTTACATCTACTTGAGTTCTTGCCAAAAGGGGGCCCATGGGAGCACCCAAACAACTGAGGCTATTACAAAGGCTATGGATGGCTCTCCATAAACTGATGGTAAGGCCCTATTGCTGAAGACAACACCTACACAATTCATTGAACACAGTGGAGTCAAGCTGATACCCAGCTAGAGCCTTCACTCTTATTGACTAGTATTCATGATACTACAAGGTACTCTGCACACTACCAAAGAAGAAAGGTAAACCAACACAGGTACAAATCCTTGATCTACAAGAGTGATCTGTCTGCAAGATATGCTGGTTCAATGCTGGCACAAAGCTTATGGAAGTAACCAATCAATATCTGATTTGAGTTAAGGCCCACTCCATGAGATAGAACCCATACCCAATGCTACTTAGGTGGCCAAGGACCTGAGACTAGATAGGCCAAGGACCTAATGGAAAACCAAATACTACTGTTCTGCTAAAGGAACATAGCAACAAAATGACTCCTAGTGACATTCTGCTATACTCATAGATCAGTGTCTTCCTCCGCTATCATCAGTGTGTTCCTCAGCCATCATCAGAAAAGCTTCCTCCTGCAGTTGATAGGAATAAGCACAGAGGCCCACAGCCAGAAAATATTCAGAGAGTGAAAGACATTGAAACACTCAACTATAAAAGGGATGTCTCCATTAAATGTTTTCCTGGGGCTCAGGAAACTCAGTGGAAGAAAAGGTTGAAAGACTGTAAGAGTCAGATAGAACAAAGGACACCAAGGAGTCAAGGTCTTCTAGACACAACAGGACAGGCACACATATGAACTCACAGAGTCTGTGGCAGCAGGCATAGATCCTGCACAGGTCTGCACCAGATGGAGTCATAGAACACATGGCCCCCCCATCCCTAACCCAGAAGCTATCTCCAACTGATAGTCACTTGCAAATGAAAAATTAGTTTTCTTCAAGGGAGTCACACTGAGGAAACAAACCACACCTATTTTTGTTTGTACAGCCCTAGCTGTCCTGGAATCATTCTGTAGACCAGGCTGAGCTTGAACTCACAGAGATCTGCCTTCCTCTGCCTCTCAAGTCCTGGGATTAAAGGCATGCACCACCACTGCCTGAAACAAACCACTCTTTTTTTTTTTGGTTTTTTGAGACTGGGTTTTTCTGTATAGCTTTGTACCTTTCCTGCATCTCACTCTGTAGACCAGGCTGGCCTCGAACTCACAAAGATCCATCTGCCTCTGCCTCCTGCATGCTGGGATTAAAGATGTGCACCACCACCACCCGGGGAACAAACCACTCTTAAGGGCAGACCTCATGACCAGAAGCAGATCACCAACACAAAACAAACTCAATAGAATCTTTGGAGGTTCTTTATCTTGTAATGTTAAGTCAGGGCATATTTTTTTTTAAACTTTACATGTCCTTTGTGTATATTTATAGCTTCTATTTGGGGAGTTTTATGGAATCCATGTATGAACATATGTGTCTCTGAACCTACATACCTTTCTTGTGCTTTTAATTTTGCTCTTTTTCTTGTTTGGTTGTTTTGTCCTATCTCAATTTGTTTTTATATTATTATTAGCAGCAGTATTAGTATTAGTATTATTCCTTTGATAGCTGTTCATTTTCTAATGAGAGATAGCGTGTGGATGCAGATGGGAGGGGAGGTAGGGAGGAAATAAACAGAGTAGGAGGAGGGAAAACTGTAATTAGAATATATTGTATGAAAAACAATCTATTTTCAATAAGAGAAGAAAAAAACAAATATAAAAAGATCATATATATACACACACATATACAGATAATATACAGACTGTGCAGATTGTATTTATATATTTAGAAATACATGTGTATGTGCAAAAATTGAAAAAAAAGAGCCATGAATTTGAGAGACAGCAAAGGGGTACACAGGAGGAGTTAGAGGGGAAAAAGAGAAGTAAGGAAATGATGTCATGATATTTTAAGTTCAAAATATGAGAAATTATCATTAAAAGGAGGAAATGTTGATGGTGACAATAAGAAGAGAAAATACTTACATCAAAACCAAAGCAAGCAACTATCATCAAAAACCATAAAAGCCAGAAAATAAGAGACACATTTTCAAAATGTTGGTGAGAGGCAGAGATGAAGAATTCACAGGCTGAGAAAAATCTATGGCAGGCAGGCCTGCACTGGGACATTTAGCATGCAGATGGAATATGATAACAGGTGGAAATGTGGATCTACATAAAGAAATGAAGAGCAGCAGAAATGGTAAAATGAGAGTAAATAGAAAAGGCATTTTATATTTGTAAAAAGACAACTTAAAAGATGATAGAATATCTAAAGTGTGGATTGGCAAACGCTTGCCTGCGAGCAAAATCCAGGCTAGGATATGTTTATGTATATTTGTGAGCTAAGATATTTTTAAATTGGAAAAAATACAAGCAATCAAGCAATACCACATGTACTGTAAAGCCTGAAATACTTATTCTGTGGTCTTTTATGGGAAGATCTTGAGTGTGCAGCAAAATTGCAAACAATGTACTAAGAAAGTTATAACACATGCAGAAGTAAAATATGTGTGGCACTAATAGCTCAAAAAAGGAGGAGGAAGTAGCTTAGTACTCTTGTGACAGTCTCACATTATACCTAAAATGACATATTATTCAATATAGAATATGGCCCATAAGAATGGATACCATAAAAATTAAACTGTCAACATAAAATAGGTACGGTATGTAACTGATAGTAAGACAGAATCATAATAATAATAAATCATAATAATAACCGTTTCACAGAAATATGTCTGGAAAACACTATATGGATGGGGCAAATAGAAAACAATTAGAGCCTGGTGTGTTTGAAGCCAAGCATACTAATAATTTTATTTAACATATGTAGTTTAGGGTTAAGAAGATCACCAGGCGGTGGTGGTGCACACCTTTAATCCCAGCACTCGGGAGGCAGAGACAAGCGGATCTCTGTAAATTCAAGGCCAGCCTGGGCTACAGAGTAAATTCCAGGAAAGGCACAAAGCTACACAGAGAAACCCTGTCTCGAAAAAAAAAAAAATTGCAAGCCCAATCTACTTTGTCTCTCTGTAAATGAAAAACAATGATAAACTCTAGGAAGAAAGTATGGAGCAGCTGAGGATTCTAGAAATAAATGTGCAATTCACACCTATATATTCCGCTAAACTAGCTGAGAGATTCTAGAAGAAATGACATCTCAGTAGCACTAATCACACTGAGCATATCATTCTTCATTTAAAAGGAACCAAGGATCCTTTGGCAAATGTCTTATTCTAGAAATGGATCAAGAAACACATGAGGGAGCCAGGAAACGTGCCCCAGAGATTACATCCTTAAAAACAAACAAGGGACTTGCAGGTAAAATAGTACATTTGGAAGCTGCCTCTGTACTTGCGGGAGTGGCCAATCAATGCTTGGTTTAACTTGAGGCCCGCACCTCAAGAGGGAGACCATGCCTTACACTGCCTGGGTAGCCAGGAACCTGAAAACTGTATAGCCAAGAGACCTAGGGTAGAACCAAACAGGACTGGGGAAAAAAATCAGTGAAATGGCTCCTAATGATATTCTGCTATATTCATAGATTGGTGCCTTGTCCAGTCATCATCAGAGAGGCTTCCTCTAGCAGCAGATGGGAGCGGGTGCGGAGACCTACATTTAGACATTATACAGAGATAAGGTCTAAACTGGAGATCTCCATCCCTCCCCTGAGGGAGCCTCCCCCAAGAAGAGGGGGAAGAAAGACTGTAGGATTCAGAGGGGATGGAGGACACCAGGAGAACATGGCCTACTGAATCAACTAAGCAGGGCTCACATGGGCTCACAGGGCCTTGCACAGGTCTGAACCTGGTCTTTTGTGTATGTGTTATGGCTGTTAGCTTGGTGTTTTGTGAGACTCCTAACAGTGGGAGTGGGTATATCTCTGACTCTTCTGCCTGCTCTTGGGACTCTTTTCCTCCTATTGGGATGCCTTGTTCAGCCTCAATGAGGGCTTTTGCCTTGTCTTATTATATCTTATTTTGTCCTGTTGGGCTGTTGTCTCTTGAAAGCCTGTTTTTTTCTGAAGAGAAAATGGAGGGGAGTGAATTTCCAGGAATGGGTGGTGGTGGGGGTGCTAGGAGGAATGGCAGGAGGGGAAACTGTGATTGGGATATATTGTGTGAGAAAAATATCTATTACCAATAAAAATAATAATATAGAAGCTGCTTCTGTGAAACCTGGTAAAAGCAATATACCCTATTACTATAAGAGAAAGAGCTGAAGAAATAAGAAATACAGGACAATGGAGATAGTTTAGTAGGTAAAAGCACTGGTTCTTGACCTGGGTTCACTTCTCAATACCCATATGATGGCAAGATCCAATGCCCTCTTCTGGCCTCCATGGGTAACAGGCACACAAGTGGTGCATATGCATACATACACGTAAAACACTCTACACATAGAAAAAAAAAACAAATCTTATATGGGGTGCATTGGCAGTTCAATAGGAGAAGTCTCCCTTCACACACAAGAGAGTTGAGTTCAATTCCTGGCCAATGCAGTATCTCTATCATTAACAAAACGGCCAACAACAAATGCTGGAAAAGATGTGGGGGAAGGGAACCCTCATTCATTGTTGGTGAGATGGCAAACTAGCCCAACCACTTTGGAAATTAATGCAAAGAATGCTCAAAAAGCTAAAAATAAATCTACCATATGACCCACCTACAACACCCCTCAACATCCTACTCTACAGATACTTGCTCTGCCATGTTCATTGTTACTCAATTCACAATAGTTAGGAGAGAGAAACAACCTAAATACCCTTCAACCAATGAACAGATAATGGAAAGTGTGGTATATATATATATATCCTATGGAATACTATTCAGCTTTACAGGAAAATGAAATTATGAACTTTGCAGATAAATGAATGGAATGAGGACAGATCATATTGAGATAACCTAGTTCCCAAAAACAAATGCCATATGTTCACTCTCAGCTGAGGTTCTGAGCTTCAGTTCTTTAGCTATGACTGTATTAGCTTGGGTAACTGCAGAAACCAGAAAAATAAAAGGAGATTGTGGCAGGGGAATAGCATGGTAGAAGTAATTTGGAGGGTGAAATGGAAAAGGGGGAATTTAATTAGGGAGGAAATAAATACAAAAGGAGGGCAGAAGGTAAAATAACAATAAGGACATGTGAAAAAGGCATAAGGAATCATAATAGCTATCTACTTAAAAGTCCCATAATACAAGTAATTCTGTATGTATATATAGTTTAAATGGAAATTTCCCATTAGGGATGATAATGGCCATAATAGACTAACAAAAAATCCAAATGCCAGGCATGAGAAACTCCCTTTTGAGTTGTTTCTCAGGGTTGTCCAGGAACTCCCAAAATATTAAAGACCATTATTGACTTTACTTGCCTCCCAGAAGTGGAAGGGTTAAGTTCTTATTACTGAAAACACCATGCACTTGGGACACATAATCCAGGTGACCTAAGTTGGATGTGATCTGAAAGTTTCCTCCCTAAGGACTAGCTTTCATGGTACCAGAAGGCACCATGCTATCTTCCAAGGGAGGGAAATAATCAATTTTCCTACACAACTATGATGCCTATGAACTACAACAATTACCAGAATTGGCACAATATACCTAAGGGTGTAATTGTGTCACACATACCTTGGCAGTAATCAATAGCTTTGTGACTGGACTTAAGACATGCTCAACAAGAGGGAAATCAGTCCTGAAAACATACACATGCAAGTAACATTATTTAGACTGAGAAGATTGTATATTGTATTTATATACATATACACACACATAACAACAATTAAAGAAAAGTAGGGCCCTGTAGCTAAAGTTTTCCTGCCTTGCCCACAGTCAGGACAAATCTTTGTCACCCGCCAGTCCCACAGCCACTCAGACCCAACCAAGTAAACACAGAGACTTATATTGCATACAAACTGTATGGCCGTGGCAGGCTTCTTGCTAACTGTTCTTATATCTTAAATTAACCCATTTCTATAAATCTATACCTTGCCACATGGCTGGTGGCTTACCAGCGTCTTTACATGCTGCTTGTCCTGGCGGTGACTACAGTTTCCCTTCCTTCTTCCTGTTTCCCCAATTCTCCTCTCTCCTTGTCCCGCCTATACTTCCTGCCTGGTCACTGGTCATCAGTGTTTTATTTATATAGAGTGATATCCACAGCACTTCCCCTTTTCTTTTTTTTTTAAAAAAAGGAAGGTTTTAATTTTAACATAGTAAAATTACATATAACAAAACAATTATCAAGCAAGAATTACAGTTACAATATTAAAGAAGATGTCCTATCTATCTTATATTTGTGAGTTTAAGGTTTTATATCTAACTTTTTTATCATAACTGAGGAAATTATAACTATCTAGTTTTCAACCACATCAAAGACCTGAGAAGGAACATAATGGTACCTGAGAAATGGTAGATGGATGCAAGCAACTTTCAGGAATCTTGCAAGAGTAGACCAAGACAGCTGGCAGCCTTGTTGGTATATTCAAATAAGCAGGAATTCTGAGAGACCATCTTACCCTGTCTTGGCAGAGTACAGTGGTCACTTTCCTTGTGTCCCGCTTGTCCAGAAAGGACAGCATTGCATTTGTACTGTCAGCCGTCAAGGCAAGGGCAGTTCTTTGTCCAGTAGGCCATTTTGTGCCAAAAAGACAAACTTCCAAATGGAAATGTCTTAGAAGCCCAACATTGTGTCGGGATCAAATTGGTGCAGCCAGGAGCAATTGTGTCTCATGTCAACAGAATTCTAAGTTATTTAAAAGCCATATTCTCTAGGTCTATAAAGTGTTTGAAGATTAACTATCTATCTGAAATATATCTATGTATACCTAGAAGACTTAACTAACATGGCTACAAATATGATTATCATAAATGACTAATTATTAATCTATTTTTAATTATCCATTACAATTTTAAATGAGTTACATAAACATAATACCTCAAACAAGAATAGACAACTTAGTATATATAATATCTTAGATAGAACATATTAAGTATTAGATTCAGGTTCTTTAGGATAGGACACCTTTGTATTATCTTTATAACATGCCATTTACCTATGCTCTATACTTCTCTGGATTTTAGTATGTGTTTCTTGCTTGATATCGTTTGCATTGTAGTTACATCTTATCTAGGTCATTATCCCTCATTATTCCTGGACAATATTTGATAACCATTCCTTTGTATATAGTCTTGTATTAGTTTAGAACCTTCTTATTTAGACAAAAAGGGGGAGATGTAGTGGGTAGCCATTCCAGCTTGGATCTGGAAGTTCCAACCCCCATTGAGACTCTGGCAACTGTCACGCCTACGAGGCGGGGCAGGGGAGGCGCCTGGAGACCCGAGAGCTGGATGGGTCAGCGCTCTCTCTGTGTGCTCTCTCTGTGCCAGGACGCTGAACGTTGGAGGTGAACTGAGCAGAGCTCCAGAGAACACCGCTGGACTGCAATATGCCTTTCCCAGACCCTGCAACCCACCTTTCACTTAATTTGTGAGTTACACCATTAAATAAATATCCTTTTAACTACGTGGAGTGGCCAAAATAATTTCTCCAATAGGGCCTGGAGATGGTGGCACATGCCTTTAATCCCAGCATTCAAGAGGCAGAGCCAAGGGGATCTCTGAGTTCAAGGCCACACTGGGCTACAGAGCAAGATCCAGGACAGGCACCGAAACTACATGGAGAAACCCTGTCTCGAAAAAAAAGGAAAGAAAGGAAAGAAAAAGTTGGCTGTTATTATGAAAGAGAGCAAAGATGCATGGAAAGGTTTAAAGGGAAGAAAAGGAAAAAATGATATATTATAATCCCCAAAAATAAACATTATTAAAACATTTTCTCTCCTATTTCTTATGCTTCTAATTCACACATTTACCTCATCTTTCATATTTTATCCTATATTTCCCCTATTCCTATTTCCGACTTATTTCTCTATGTAAGTATATCCTTTGCTCCACAAACTATGAACTGCATTTTTTTTTTCAAATCGGTAGCACAATCTCTGAGCCTTATGTAAAGCAGGTTAACACAAGGAACGATGCCAAATCATTCACTATATCTGTTACTGCAGTCAGCTTCCTCCATATAGTATTAGAGAATATAGTATCAAGCAAGGCACCTATAAAACATATATAAAATAAAACAGAAAAAAAAGCAAAGGTGAAAATAAAACCTGGAGGATATATATCATATATAGAATAAAGAAACAATAAAAACTACAATAAAGAAAATACAATAAGGAAACAAACAAAAAATATGACACTATTGTTACCCTTGGTCCTTGGTCTCTGTCTAGATTAGGTGTTTCCAGATGGTGGTGCTTATGTGAAGAATTGAAGTGCAGATAAATAGCAGAGAGTTTTCCATTCAGAATCAAAGCAAAAGTATAAGCAACATATGCTATGAGAGTGCAGGGGACTACTTGAGCTACAATGCTCAAAAGTAGGAGGTTACTCTTTGGAAACTCCTTTTAATGGAATTCAAGGGGAGGAGCTACTAGCTAAGGGGCAATGTAGGAGGTTTCTTATTCTGATTGACAGGCTTAGGCTATACAAGCTTTTGATCACTCTGCACATCTTTCCTATGACATATCTAACTTTAATCATATGCACATATAATCATGTCTAGACATAGGAGGGGTGTTTCCCTAACAGTTTTCTGAAGGCACAGAATTGTTGCAAGTATACCTGAAACCAACTCAGGCTGGATCACCCCACTTTGCCTTAATTTCAAGGATTATATTTGGTCACTGAAAGCAATTTACCTAAGGGTTTCTAGGGAGGAGTGGCCTGGTGAACTGTTTGAAGGGAAATATACATACAGCTCAATGCAGATAAAAGTCCCAACTCACCAAGTGCTTTTTTACGGAAGGGGTGTGTGTGTCTCATGTCAAGCAGGGTTCCTGGCTGCTAAGCAAACTCTATACTGTCCACCTCACTACAACACCTCCACAATCTCACATCTTCATTTGAAACAAGAGATAACAAAATAGCTGAAATCCCAGTGAGGGAAGTCAGAGTTCTACATTTAAAAAGAAGTGATCACATGAGTGATTCAAATAAACAGACAAATGAAATAAGGAAATCAATAAAGAGCAGAGACCATAAAGTTAACAAAGTGGATGAAACTGAAAGAGAAATTCAAACACAAGGAGGAAAAGGTGAGCAGGGAAAGTGAAGTTGAAAAAATAAAAATGCTAGAAACTAATGAATCAAACTAATTAAAACATGTCGCAGGGGTGGGGGGCTGGAGAGATGAGTCAGCAGTTAAAAGCACTGGCTTCTCTTCCATAAAAATTGGGTTCAGTTCCATCTGCATGGTGGTTCACAACCATCTGTAACTCCAGTTCCAGGAGATCCAATACCCTCTTTTAACCTCTATGGGCACCAGGCATACATACGGTGCACACAGATACATGTAAGCAAAACGTTCATACACATAAATGAAATAAATGTTTAAAAAAACAGTAGGAAGCATCTCTCAACAGACAAGACCAGGTATAAGAACAAGTTTCAGGGATGGAAGACAAGACTGAAAGAACACATTCAGACATACATAAGAGAATTAATGTGCATGATCAAAACGTCCAAAAACACTGGGTTTGGTTCAAAAGACCAAACATAAGAATACAGAGTATGTGATGGCCAAGTCCTGTCCAGAAGATAGCATTCCACATTCATGAACTCAGAGAAGCTGTGGTTACCTGTACAAAAGCTGCAGGAGATCAATTCAACCAAAATTCTGGCATAGATTGGGTAGATAACCTCCAGGTCCCACCTCTTACTGAAGGAGGAGCCATTAGCAATGAATAGTTGCTCTGGGAGAGCAAGCAATTCTTTCTGGAGATATGGCCACTGGTAGGCTGTCCATGCTCCAGAGCATGGCCACACACACACACACACACACACACACACACACACACACACTCACACACACACACGAGCAGCACTAACTGTTCTAAATAGACTTGATGGGTTATAAACTGACAAACAAACATGTAGTTGAGAGGGGGCCATGCTAGAGGGATATTAGAGGAACTGGTGGGAAGAAGTGGAAGTGAGTATAATGATGCTTCATTGTGTGTCATATAATATTCTCAGAAATGAAGAACATTGTTTGTAAAATAATGCAGAGTGGAAATAGCTAATATAAAGTGTAAAGACAGACATTTTATCCAATGAAATTAGATCAGTCCAAACCCAAGAGCACTTAAAACATGAACAGAACAATCAGGGAAGCATTCTCTTGTAACTTACCATAGTCAAGATATCAAAAGTAGAAAGCAAAGCTGGACAGTGGTGGCACACACCTTTAATCCCAACACTCAGGAGGCAGAGGCAGGCAAATCTCCATGAGTTAAAGGCCAGCCTGGTCTACAGAGAAAGTTCCAGGACAGACAGGGCTGTTACACAGAGAAACCCTGTCTTGAAAAAATAAATAAATAAAAAGCAAGGAAACAATATTAAAAGCCAACTCACAAGCAAAAGCAAATGTATCAGAATAAGATCAGATCTCTCATTCACAGCCGTAAATTCAGGAGAGCACAGGATTATACATTTCAAAGACTGAAAATAAATAATTGCCAGATTTTACCTAGCAAAACATTATCTCTGAAAATTGATGGAGAACTGAGAACATTCCAAGGCAAGCAAAAACTAAAGGACTGTATGACAACTAAGCCAGTGCGACAGTAAATACCTAAATAATATACATGAGGGACAAAGAAAGTCAGCATAATTCACGAAAGCAGAGGAAATAACACTTTTCATGAGAGAAATAGTATAACAAAGGAGACCCAGAGAGCCTACCAGGATCCAGTAAGTAGTCCCACATCCACACTCATGTGAATAGCCCTGATTTACCTCACAAAATAAAACAAAAGTCAGGAACATAGGGAAGAGACTTACAAGGAGGAAAAAGGTTATAGGGGTAAGAAGGAGATAAACATGGTTGTATAGCCAAAGTAGCAAGGATGTAGTATAAACATGTATGAAATTATCAAAGAATACATTTTACTAATGAAAAATATATGTCAGTATCCATGAAAAGAAGCACAAAAAATTGACTTATATTTATAAAAAAATTAACTGATTAAAACTGGTCTAGAAACATTATGATAGATGGAGTCAAGCAAAAACATTAAAATCACTATTCTAACTGTATTCTCTATGCTCAAAACTATGGCTGTAGTGCAGTGGTGGAACACTTGGTCAGAGATCTGGAGTAGAGCATTAGCAACATAAAAGAATACTAAACAGGGCACTTTAAACAGGCCAGATGTAGTCATGAAAGCTTCTACAAAGAACCCCAAGTGAACTCTCAGAGAACTACAATGTCTGAATTTTAAAAACCTACAGTTTTAGTTAAAAAACAAAAATATTAATGAGTTTTAATATACAGCAATAGAATCTTTCAGTAATAAATCTTAGAGAGAAAAAAATGAAGCTACTAAATGGACTACAGTACAGCAACTACAAGCATATATTTGGAGATCCCCCACAAAAAAAAAATGAAAGTAAAAGGAGGGATGGAGATAAATTACTGAAAGAAATGGGTAAAGGTAGAGCTGAGCTAGTAGCACATGCATGTAATCTCAGCTAAGACAGGAGTCATGAGTTCAAGTCCAGATCAAGGCAGACTAATGAATGCAAGCCTATGTCAAAAGTAAAGAATAAAAGGGAAAACTAGATAAATGGGAAATGTGAGAACAAGTATAGTCTCATAGATTCAAGAAGCTTTGAAAACTCTTTAGGATTCTTGACAATTCCAAAAATTCAAGATTATACCAGGGTGCACAGGAATCATACTGCTTAAAATTACAGAAAAAAAAGACAATCTAAAATTAGACAACATTCCCCTTTGCATACTGAAGAATAACATATGAAGACAGCAAAGAAATTCTGTCAAAACAATGAAAACAGAAACCAAATATTGTGTGATTCAATCTTTCATGTAAACTTCCAGACAGGTTCATCTGTAAAGGCGGAGATTTTTAACTTGGGGAGGGAAGACCTGGCTATGACCATTAATGGGTGTGCTGTTTGTGTTAGTCATGAAGAAGTTCTGGAATTAGATACTGATATGGATTCACAACATGCCCCCACAGTTGGGCATGGTCATGCATGCCTGGCGGGACCTAGTCACTTCTGCCTAGTCATCCAGGTCAAAACGTCTCACATGACCAGGACCCCGTGGCTTTGTGTGGTTGTGTAAAGCATGCAGCACAACCATGTGATACACACGCATGCATGGAATAGCCACATGGGCCTGTGTGCACAGGCACAGCCCAGCCTTTATAAGCTGGCGCCATGATTCCCGGCCCCACTTTACTCACGTGTCTTTCCACAGGCCTGTGAACATCTGCCTCTCTCCCTTCTCTTAATAAACCTCTTGTTAGTGGGTTCTGTCATGTTTTGTGACGTTTCCTTGCAGGGTAAAAGTGCCACAAATAAACCAACATCTGGTGTCATGACTAAACAGGTGCTTCCAGGTGCTCTGTGCCCAGAAACCTGTAAAGCAGGAAGTCTGCTCCATCTGCGACAGACCACTGTCCATTTGCCTGGCCACAGGAATCTGCATGCAACACCACTGCTTCAATTGGTGAGTCCCCCACTTTTCAGCCAGCGTAAATGGTTTCCTGAATTTATGAGAATGACCGTTGAGCATCCGGCATCTCACTGAATATTCTTGAAACTGGGAGAACTCCTGACCACAGTCTTTATTGGCTACAGTCAGCCCCTATCACAGGCTTAAATTTCTAGCCATCTCCCATGTCTGCAGTTTGAGATATTCCTTGCAGTTGAACTACTGCTGTCAGGTGCATCCTGAGGCTGCATGAGGGCAGCACATTTTTCTGGCTTGACGAAATGGTAGACGCCGTTCCGGATTCGCAGGGAATCCTAGCCGCACACAGCATAGGCCCTGTCTTTCAGCTGACGAGCTGTCTGGCAGCCTGTGCCTGGTGAAGATCCATCCTTGGCCTTAGGGACACCTGGGGCCTCAGCTCTGGATTACATTTTTTTTTAATTTTTTTATTTTTCTGCCTCTCTGCTGCAGACATGGGAAATAAGGCTTCCAAACCCATCAGTCCTTCCTCTCCCCTAGGCCGTCTTCTTGAGGATTTAAAACCTCTCACCTTAATGCCTTACTTAGAGATTCCTAAGCTTATCCGTCTCTATACTAAGAGATGGCCCAAATATGCTTAAAAAATAACAAAAAATGGCCCCCCAGTGGCTCCTTAGATCCTGATATTTTACAAAAATTATCTAATTTCTGCCAGCAAACAGGCAAATGGAAAGAGTTGCCCTATATCATAGCTTTCTTCTTTCTCAGTGCTAAACTGTCTCTTCTGGATTCCTTCTCTCCTGCTCATATGCTCCTATCTATGCCTAAACCAGATGATTCTCTGACTCTGGAATCTCTGACTCTAGATTCTGATAAAAAAAAAAAAACCTCCACCTATCCGACCTCCAGCTCCCACCCCTACTCCTAGGGCATCTGTTCCTTCAGCTCCCCTTCCAGATTCCTCTTCTTCTAAAGCAGTTTCTTCCTCGGCAACAACCTTTTCCAAAGGCCCTGCCCTGGCTCCAACCTTCACTCCTCCTGCCACTTGTTCTTAAACTGCTAAAGGGCCTGATTCCAGCCATGCAAACCCTTCCACTGTTCTCCCTTTGCGAGAGGTGGCTGGTGTGGATGGACTGATTATGGTCCATGTTCCATTCTCTCGCGCAGAACTCTCTTGGATAGAAAGCAAGCTGGGTTCTTATACCTCTAATACTGCTTCCTTTATTAAACAGTTTCAATATATAACTCAATCTTATAGTGTCACGTTTCATGATATATACATGATACTTTCTAATAATTTACTTCCTGAGGAGCACAGGCAGGTATGGGAGCAGGCTAGGACACCTGCAGACGAAATTCATCAGACTAACCTTTCACACCCCCCAGGGGCTGAGGCGGTTCCTGATCAAGAACCACACTGGGACTATAACACCCCTGGTAGCTCTCCAGCCAGAGATAGGTTTATTACCTGTCTGTAGCGGGAGAGTTTTCTCTCTGGTCCCGCCAAGCCCTGGCAGTCTGACAGCCCACTTATAAAATAAACAAACAGATGCTTATATTATTTAAACCGTTTGGCCTAATGGCTCAGGCTTCTAGAAATCTAGTTCTTACATCTTAAATTAACCCATTTCAATAAATCTATACCTTGCCACGTGGCTCATGGCTTACCGGCATCTTCACATTCAGTTTGTCATGGCGGCGGCTGGCAGTATCTCCCTCTACCTTTCTGTTCTCAATTCTCCTCTCTGTTAGTCCCGCCTATACTTCCTGCCTGGCTACTGGCCAATCAGTGTTTTATTTATTGACCAATCAGAACAACACATTTGACATACAGACCATCCCACAGCACCTGTCTCCTGACAGGCCTCTGTAAGGCTGCCCTAAAACCAGTAAACTATGAAAAACTAAAAATTATAATTCAAGATAAGAACAAATATCTGTCTCACCTCTTGGAGCAGCTCACCAAGGCTCTACTTCAGTTCCCTAGCTTAGACCCTGAGAGCCCTGAGGGTTTGTCTCACAGAGCTTCCCCAACATTAGGGCTAAACTTAAACATTTAGAGAACAGCCCTCTGACCCCACAGGCAGATGTGCTAGCAATAGCATTTAAGGTGTACCATGGGAGAGATGAGAAGGCCCAAAAAAAGAACTGCCAAATGCTGGCAAATACTATCTAACTGGCTCCCCAAAAGTCACTTGTTCCCTGTTTCAAGTGTGGGAAAGATGGCCAATGGGCCTGGGCTTGTACCACCACCCCACGAAAAGCACCAACAGGGCCTAGTCCAAAATGTTGCCAAAAGGGTCACTGGTCAACTGACTGTCCTAATATCAAAAGCGACATAGGAACACCAGATGAAGACCACCCTCCGTCTGACTTTCTAGGCTTGGCCTACAGCGAGGACTGAGTCTGCCTGATTCCTGCCCCGGCCCCTCCCATCTCACACAGGGAACCTAGGGTAGTGACAAAAGTAAATGGGCACCCCACCTCGTTCCTTTCAGACACCAGAGCTACCTACTCTGTCCTGAGAGAGTTTGGGGGGCCTACCTCTCCTTCTCATCTCCCTATTGTCGGGGTTGTGGGACAGCCTTGCCTGCCTCAGACACCACCACTTAATTGCATTTTCTGAGGCATCCCTCTCAAACACACATTCTTTTTTTTTCTTTTTTCTTTTTTTTTTTTTTTTTTTGGTTTTTCAAAACAGGGTTTCTCTGTGTAGCTTTGTGCCTTTCCTGGGACTCACTTGGTAGCCCAGGCTGGCCTCGAACTCACAGAGATCTGCCTGGCACTGCTGGGATTAAAGGTGTGCGCCACTACCGCCCGGCTCAAACACACATTCTTAGTGTACCAAGTTGCCCTGTACCTCTAATGGGAAGGGACTTTCTAGCTAAGGTAGGAGCATCCATTTCCTTCGCTCCCCACATTCGCCTCACCCCAGATGTGTCAGCAGCTCCTCTCCTTCTCCTAACCACTCACTCTAATGACTCTAACAGTTCTTTTCCCTTGCCAGCCTCTCAGGTAGACCCAAAAGTCTGGGATACCCAGAACCCTTCTATTGCTAGGCACCATCAGCCTATTACTATCCAGCTACAGGACCCTACCAGATCTATCATGCAAGCTCAGTACCCTCTCTCACTCCAGAGCCTGAGAGGACTTAAGCCTATCATTCCTGACCTTCTCAGGAAAAGCTGCTCTGCCCAATTCCTTCACCTTTTAACACCCCCATACTTGCAGTTAAAATGTCTAATGGAACCTACCACCTGGTTCAAGACCTCCGGCTCATTAACTCTGCAGTGGTCCCCCTCCATCCTGTAGTGCCTAACCCTTATACCCTCCTGTCCACTATCCCCTCAGGAACCTCTCACTTCTCAGTTTTAGATCTCAAAGAGGCCTTCTTTTCTATCCCTCTCAGTCTTCGGTCTCAAAATATCTTTGCTTTCACCTGGACTGACACTGACACTCACCTGTCCACACAGCTGACCTGGACTGTTCTGCCACAAGAATTCAGGGACAGTCCACACCTATTTGGTCAGGCTCTGGCCTCTGGCCTGCTTTCTCTGTCTCTCCCTGGCTCTAAACTAGTACAGTGTGTAGATGATATTTTACTCTGTAGCCCATCCTTACAGGTTTGCCAAACTAACACCTCTGCTCTCCTAAATTTCTTATCCAGCTGAGGTTACAGGGTATCTCCTTCTAAAGTTCAGCTGTCCACTCCCCAGGTCACCTATTTGGGTCTAACCATTACTCCAACCCACAGGCTATTACTGTAGACAGAAAGCATCTAATCCAGTCCCTCACAGTCCCTTCTACTAAACAGGAAATTCTGTCTTTCCTGGGAATAACTGGCTTCCTACGGTCTTGGGTTCCATCTTTTTCTCTCCTTGCTTGCCCCTTATACGAGGCAGTTCAGGGCTCACCACATGAGCCCCTCCTCCATCCTGTCACTGAACCTTTCCAGAAGCTCCAACAGGCTCTTCTCCAGGCCCCAGCACTTCATCTCCCAGACCTAACCCGTCCTTTCTCCCTCTATGTAGCAGAGAAGGAGGGATTTGCCCTGGGAACTTGAGGGCATCAGCTGGGACCCTCCTTTGCACCTGTAGCATATCTGTCAAAGAAGCTAGACCTTACAGTCAGGGCTGGGCACCTTGCATCCGTGCGTTAGCAGCTGATGAGCTCCTCATTTGGGAATCAAAAAAGGTAACCTTTGGGTCACCTATCACTGTCTTCTCTCACCATAACCTGTCCCATCTCTTAATTTATAAAGGCTTACAAACTTTACCTCCTTCCCAGGTTCTTTCTCTCCAGATGGCATTACTAGAGGATGCCACACTTACTTTCCAGACCTGTCCACCTCTTAATATTTCAAGCCTCCTCCCTCAACCTAATGCTGACTATTCTCCTTCTCATTCCTGCACTGAAACCATAGAGGAACTGTTACCTCACCCTTCACACATACAGGAGGATACATTGCCTCAGGCTACTTACACCTAGTACACAGATGGCAGCTCCTTTTTACATGAGGGGACCCATAAAGTGGGCTATGCCATAGTGTCAGATACTGAGGTAATAGAAGCACAGGCATTGCCCACACACACCATTAACCAACAGGCTGAGCTGATAGCTCTCACCCGTGCCTTCCAATTGGCATAGGGACAATCTCTAAATGTTTACACAGACTCCAAATATGCTTTTCATATCCTCCTGTCCCACGCTGCTATTTGGAGGGAGCGTGGCCTTCTCACAGCAAAAGGGTGATCCATATCTAACTCAGGCCAAATAATGGCCATGCTGGAGGCTTCCCACCTCCCCAAGGCTATAGGAATTGTCCAATGCCGGTCTCACAAGACTGATAGCTCCATCATCTCTAAGGGAAACAACCAGGCTGACCAGGCAGCCAGGACAGCAGCCCTCCGGGGCCAAGTCTCACCCCATCCACTGCAGGGAATCCATACAGTGCAACTCACACCCTCACAGGGAACTCCAAACACTAGACAAATTCTTTCCTATCTACACCAGCTCTTTCATCCTAATAATATTGCTCTATCTCAATTCGTAAAAGCTCACCTACAGCCCACCTCTGAGGATTTACAGTTCTTAAGAACTATTACTGCCTCTTGTGAGATCTGCCAAAAAACAGATCCCAGTAACAAATATAGGAGTCAGCCTTTTCCCACCCACCAGGCTAGAAGTTCCCTTCCAGGGACTGATTGGCTGCTCAGTTTTACCCATATGCCCACTGTCAGGAAAGTTAAATATCTCCTCATGATGGTGGACTCATTTTCAAATTGAGTGGAGGCATATCTGGTTTCTAATAAGCGGACCCAGACAGGTGCAGACCTCCTTCTCTGAGAAATTATTCCTCGGTTTGGGGTTCCTGTTTCTCTTCAATTTGACAATGGCCTGGAGTTCACCTCTCAGATTTCCCAGACACTAGCTAAGGCTCTTAACATTCCTTGGCATTTTCATATCCCATACCGTCCTCAATCCTCAGGAAAGGTGGAGCATACCAACCAGTCTTTAAAAACTATTCTTAAGATGTCACAGGAACTTCACCTCGACTGGGTAAGATTATTGCCTCTAGATCTCCTCAGGCTCAGGGCTCTTCCTAAAAAGCCTCTTCCAATTTCTCCATTTGAACTAATGTATGGAAGGCCAGTTCTAACACCAGGTCTTCTATCCAACCCTCCAAGATAGCCTGTTAACTCACCTGCTGTGTCACCTAAGGTCTATCCTGTGGAACTTCGCAGACAATTTCTTACCTCAGTCATGTGACAGTCGTTGCCCACCTTCAATCCACGTTGGGGATCAGGTTCTTCTTTTCCCTCCAGGCCAGCACCCTTCACCCCTTTCCCCTAAGTGGCAGGGACCCTTCAAGGTAATTCTTGTGACCCCTACAGCTGCTAAACTGGAGGGCTTTCCTCACTGGGTCCACCTGTCTTATCTGAAACCTTTTAACTCACCTTCATCCCAGAAAAATCTCTCTTCATATACAGCGACACAGAAAGGGCCCTGTGCTCTCAAGCTCCAGAGGACATCAGGATCTACTGCCTTGTCACCAATTCCAGAGGAATAAGGTATCACCCCTTCCTTTCCCAACTAGGGCCACACAGAGCCGGAGGCAAAAGGACCATCAGAAATATCCAGGCGGTAAGGAAAAAATATAATGTAACAGTCTATCATTATTAAACTCAAGCAACTGATCACCTGTGCTTCCTGAATGCTAAACTAATGAAGGGAACATGTACCTTAAATAAACTACCTCTAATAAAGCTTGTCTCAGGTAAAAAAAATTAAGCAGAGTACTAAAACACCATAATAATCACTAATCCTCTCACAGCCAGTTCTTAACATGTCTCCATCTGGACAGGCTGGATCTACCTCAGATAAATGTCAACTCCCAAAAACAAAATAATAATGATTCTTTTCTCTCTAAGCTTTTTCTATGTCACCAGTATCTTGTCAGACAAAAGGTTCCCAGCCACACCACGAAGGATGGAGAGCTGCAGATCAAGGGACGACAGAACTTCATCCCAGGACTCCCACCATCATCCCAGGACTTCAGAAGCTACCCTCCCTATTTCCCAAGAGCCAATTAATGTCCACCATTCAACCAGAAGCAGTCTTTGAGAGAAATGACGCCCCATACCCAGTCATAAGCCATTTTTTTTCTTTTTTTTTTTTTTAAGGAAAAGTCCGGGATGATATGGATTCACAACACGCCCCCACGGTTGGGCATGGTCATGCATGCCTGGCGGGACCTAGTCACTTCCACCTAGTAATTTCCAGGTCAAAATGTCTCATGTGACCAGGACCCCGTGGCTTTGTGTGGTTGCATAAAGTGTACAGCACAATCATGTGATCTATGTGCATGCATGGAATAGCCACATGGCCCTGTGTGCACAGGCACGGCCCAGCCTTTATAAGCCGGCACCATGATTCCCAGCCCCACTTCACTCATGTGTCTTTCCACAGGCCTGTGCACATCTGTCTTTCTACCTTATCTTAATAAAACTCTTTTTTTTTGGGGGGGGGGGGAGCTGAGGATCGAACTCAGGGCCTTGTGCTTGCTAGGCAAGCCCTCTACCAACCCCAATAAAACTCTTGTTAGTGGATTCTGTCGTGTTTTGTGACATTTCCTCACAGGGTAAGAGCACTGCAAATAACTAAGAGTTACTTCACACAACAATGTGAATACACTTAATTTTACATAGTAGGTGTCACTGGCTTATATCTTCACTTTTATTGAAAGAGAAGAATGTTGGCTACAAGGATTTCTACACTCAATGAAACTGTATTTCACAAACAAAGGTGAGATAAAGACTTGTGGGCTTTTTGTTGGTGGTGGTTTTTATAAATTTTTGCAAATACACACAGCCCTTTCATCACCCACAGATGTTCACAAGAAATGGTAAATCCTCCCGGCAAAGGAGAAAATGATAAAAAGTAGAACTTTAGATCTACAAAAAGAATGAGAAGCACCAGAAATTATATCTGCACTGATAAATATAAAAGTTGTTCTCCTTGCTTTAGAAATGTCATTAGAGAGAATGGACAGGACGCAGTAAAAAGAAGCAAAAGTGGACCCAAGGTAATGTGGAGAGGCCCCAAAACAGCTTGACCATACAGCAGCCATGACAGGCTTAGGGGCCTAGACACAGCTTCTGTGACAGGCTTACTGGCAGGCAACACCCAGATCCAGGAAAAGCCTTAAGTTGATACCACCAAGGGATCCACCCAGGGATGAGGAAGTACCTGACATCCCACACATTCCAACCATTAGATAAGGTGACCAGATATCCTTGAGTCTAGCACATACCTATTTTTTGTTTTACAGATACCCCAAGATAATTGTCAGCCAATCAGGATCCTGATCTCTGGAAATCCCCTCACCCCAACCTCCGCTATGATAAAAACCCCACCCCACCTGAGCTTGAGGCTCTCTGCTCTCACAGCTGAGTTGGACAGAGGGACCAAGCTTGGAGCTTGAAGAGAATAAAGACTCTTTGCTTTTACATGTGGGATTCAGTCTCTGTGGTGTTCTTTTGGGAGTCCCCGTGATCTGGGCATAACAGTAACACCATATGCAGAAGTAAAATTTGTACCACTACATCAGACAGAGACTGAGAAAAAGAAGATGGGAAGTAAAGCATTAGTTTTATGTATCTGACTATCCTGAGCAGAACCAGCTTGTTGTCTTCTAAGACACATGGCTCTGTTATATTGATCAGATGATCGCACGCACACACTAGGCACTAAAAACAAAAAAAACAAAAAGCACAAAACACTCATGATGCAAAGGGCTTCCAAGAGAGACATTAGAGTCACTGCCCAAAGCAGATTCACTAGATAAGCAGAGCAATTATCTGGGTATTGAGGTGTGTGAGCTTCATCTTGGACAACAATGATATCATAATTAGAGTCTTTTTTTTAATTATTAAGAAATTTTTTATTCATTTTACATACCAACCACAGATCCCCTCTCATCCCTCCTGCTCTCCCTCAGCCTTCCCACCAACCCACCCCCATCCCCTCCTCTGAAAAGGTAAGGCCTCCTATGGGGAGTCAGCAAAGCCGGTACATTCAGTTTAGGCAGGGCCAAGCCCCTCGCCCCCTGCACCAAGGCTGTGCAAGCCTACATGGGACCAGAAGAGGCTCTCTGCATAAGTGAGACAATTGTGTAGCTTGGTCTGTTTAAGGGGCCCTGGCAGTGGGATCAGGATCTGTCCCTGGGGCATGACTAGAGTCTTAAAAACAACCTGCACCACGGCAGATGTGAGACTGAAAATTTATGTCCGTGTGTGTATGTGTGTACGCATACACACCTATAAAAGTTAATTATATCAAGTAAAGAAAGCAAAAGTGAATGCCAGTACATATACAGTGGGTAAGAAGAAAACATGGAGAGGAGACAGATACTGATAATTTTAGGGAAATTTTATGAAATGATGAAAAATGCATCAGCATTCCAAATTCTGAATTAAAAGGGAAAATGAAGACAGCCAAAAGAATGCTAGCACTTTCTTTTCTCTGCTTCCTGGTCTACTGAGACTAGAGCAAATTCCTGTTGCCACAATGGTGAGTCTCACCTGCTGCCCAGCTCTTGCCCTGCCATGATGGACTCCACCCACTAAACCTTTCTTTCTTCTAGACAGGGTTTCTCTGTGTCAACAGCCCTGGCTGTCCTGGAACTCACTCTGTAGACCAGGCTGGCCTGGAAGTCACAGAGATCTGCCTTCCTCCCCCTCCTTGAGTGCTGAGATTAAAGGCCTGTGCCACCACCATCTGGATCCACCCCCTAAATCTTAAGCCACCATAAATTGTTTCTCTCTTAAGTTGCTTTCTATCAGGTATCTGGTTATAGAAACAGAAAAGTAACAATACACCAAGAAGTTTCGATTTTTTTTTGTTGATTCTCCTTCTTCCCAGTCCCTTCCACCAACCCCCCCCCCTCCCAATCCACTCCTCCTTTTCTATTCAAATGCACGCAAGCCTCCTAGGGATATCAACCAAACATGGCATATCAAATTCCAGTAAGACTAGGCACATCCCCTCATATTAAGGCCTGACAAGGTATGAGGAGTAGGGTGCCCAAATGAGGCAAAAGCTTCAGAGACAACCCCACTCCCACTATCAGGAGTCCCACAAGAAGACCAAACTACACAATCATAACATACATAATATGCAGAGGGCCTATGTCAGACCCCTACACGCTCCCTGGTGGTTGTTTCAGTCTCTATGAGCCCCTACAAGGCCAGGTTAAATGTTTCTGTTGGTTTTCATGTGGTGTCCCTGACCCTTCTGGCTCCTACAATCCTTCCTCCCCATCTTTCACAGGCTTCTCCAAGCTCTGCCTAATGTTTGGCAGGGTGGGTCTCTGCATCTGCTCCCATCAATTGCTGGACGGAGCCTCTCTGATGATTACACTAGGCTCCTCTCTACAAGTATAGCAGAATATCATGAGGAATCATTTCATTTGTTTTTGGTGGGCATGTTTGGTTCTATCCTAGGTTTCTGCACTATTGGGCTCTCCAGCCTCTGGTTTCTGGCCCCCAGAGGGTGTTCGGCATGGGCTCCCTTTTGTGGCATGGTTGGCCACTCCCATAATTTCTGTGTCATCTTTGCCCCAGAACATCTTGCAGACAGAGCAAACTGTAGGTTGAAGGTTTTGTGGCTCGGTTGGTGTCCCAATCCCTCTGTTGGATGCCTTGTCTGGTTACAGGAGGTGGCCAGCTCAGGATCCATATCCCCCATTACTAGGAGTCCTTGCGAAGGTCATATTCATAGATTCCTGGGAATTTCCACTGCAGTAGATTTCGACCTTGCTCCTGAAATGCCCCCAAGTCCAGTTATCTCTCCCAGTACTCTCTCCCTCCATCCTCCCCCCATCTGCCAAATCAGTCTCTCTGCCTGTCTCTCACATATACACACACTCACATACGTATTAGAGTTCCCAATTTGACTTGAAAAACACTAATTTTGTTTTGTTTTGTTTTTGTTTTTTTTTAAGACAGGGTTTCTCTGTGTATCTCTGGCTGTCCTGGAACTCACTCTGTAGACCAGGCTGGCCTCGAACTCAGAGATCCACCTGTGTCTCAGCCTTATGAGTGCTGGGATTAAAGATGTGTGCCACTACCATCCTGGCTAAAACTTTATTCTTAAGCCTGGAAAAAAAATGCCAACCAGCATGTAGCTAGTGTCATCTAAAAACAAATTCTTGACTAGACATGGTAAAGCACTCAGGATGCAGAAGCAGAATGATATTACAGACAAGCTAGGGCTATATAAGGAGACCCTGTCTTAAAAAGACAAAACCACATCCAATCAAACAAGAACATGCTAAGCTACCCTTCAATTACAAGAAACATTTTGGGGAAAATACAAGAAAAAAGGAAGATAAAAACCCCCAAGTCATATTGAATATGACCCACAAGTTGTTATACCGTGTTTTCCCAAGCCTTTTACTATTTTGACACAACCTCATTTCCATCTGGTGCATTTGGCAACGGAGACAAAAGGGCCTGTGATGTACCTCAGAGAGTAGAGTGCTTTCCTAGTGTGCACAAGGCCATGGGTTCAATCCCTAGCAATGCATAAGCCAGCAAGGTGGCACACATCTGCAATTTTAGTGCTTGGGAGCTGAAAGCAGGAAGATCGAATACTCAGTCATTTTCAGCTACATATGAATTTTGAGGACAGCCTCGGGTACATAAGGCCTTATCTTTAAAAAGAAAATAAGTAGAATGCCAGCTGGGAGGCATGAGAACAATGTGGACTCAAGATTCTGTCCCCTCCTGTCCAGCCTTGCCACTTACCAGCCGTGTGATCTCATGATCTTGGAGGAAACTCCCAAGCACTCTGATGCTGGCTCTCTATGGAGCTGTCGTCAACAATAATGTCATGTAGGACCGTTGTAACATATAGGCTAAAAGTCATCTGGCAGTGTCTGCATATAATTGTGTATATAATGAATGTCAGTTGAGTTTGAATATTAATTTGGCCATCCACATACTCATTCGGGGGGAAAATGTGTTCAACAGGAGAATCAATATCAAATCAGCCCAAAATGCAGCTATCCAAATTAGTCATGACTTTTTCTCTCTAAAAACTAAATTATTTTGGATATGAGTCATTCTTCCCCAGGCTGAAAAACCTTGAAGAGACTAGAATTTAAAAAAAAAAAAAAGTGTCCTCCCCTCCCAGCTGTCATCCTCTGGATATACTTTCTGAACTAATTTTATTGCCACCAGATCCTAGATCTTGGTTAGATTTGGCCAAACAACAACCCCTTGGCTCGGGATCATCCAGGCAAAGAGAAAGACTGGCAGCCTGGTGGTCTCTAGGCAGCAATCAGAAGGATTCTCACCCTATCTGCCAGGGGACCCTTATGTAAATCTGTTTGGCTTTGTGAGTCAGACTGAATAGCTTGATATAGCAATGCATATCTATAATCTCAGCACTTTGGATGTGAAGACAGGAAGATCAGTTCAAGGTCAGCCAGGGCTGAAGACATCCTGTCTCAAAATCCAAGACAAACAAAAATTACTTAGTGCAGACAATGGACCAAGGCAGAAGCTCCAGGATACCTTCCCACACAGGCATCAGCCAGGGATTTCTCTCTGTTTCTGCTGGAATCTCAAGGAACAACTTAATTTGATCCTATGATTTTCTCTCTCCTCAAAGACTCACTAAGTCAGGTCGCTGGCATTGGCTCAGGGTATTTGCACTTGAATAATGATCAAGGATCCTCATTGTCCAACATAACCCTTCTTGTTTATTATGTCTTCACAGTCATCTTCCCAGACTCTATCCATCTCTAGGAAGGGAATGTGGTTATTTATCTGCATACTCCTCCCAAAAACCATGCACATTCCAAAAAAAAAAAAAATCCAACTTGGGGCTAGAGGTGGCTCAGGTATTAAGAGTATTTGCTGCTTGCAAAGGACCTGGATTCAGTTCTCAGCACCCATATGGTAGCTCACAATCATCTGAAACAACAGATCCAGGAGATTTGATGCCCTCTTCTGACCTCTGTGAATACCAGGAACACATATGTTAAATATGCATGCATGCAGGCAACACATTCATACTCATAAAAAATAAAATAAGTACAATTTAAAAAAAATAGATCCAAGTAATGTTTGGCAAATAAATGAATCGGTGAGCAGAGATCTTAAGATTTATTACCATTTTTCCTGCTTTCTTAACAAACTAATCTGGGTACACATTACAGAGTTGACTCAAAGCATTAACGGAACCCAAAGATTAACCATTGGCTAGTTCCCCTATATTTTCTCAAATTCTGGTGCAGGAACAGATGTCAGTAATCAAAAACTTATATAGCAAAGGTAATATAACACCATTCAATTACAAAGATGAGCATTGGAAAAAGTACCCAAAAAGAAAACAGATGAAACAATTCCCATCATCTAGAATCAGAACACAAAGTTGCCCTATACTAAGTACGATACATACCCAGATTAACCTTGACCACCCCCAATTACTTGAAATTTTGACTCTCCTTTTTAAAATCAGTAATTAGACAGCCCCATGTTGTTAGGAACGTGGTACTAATCCATGGGGCTCTTTCTGGCCTGGGCCCTCTCTTCCTCATCTCTCAATGCCTCACTATATAAGGATGAGAAATAAAGCGGGTCCCTCCTTGTAAATTTGGTCAAAAATTCTAGAACTTTCATCTTGGTAGTTTCAGAGTAGGCTCTTGGACCCCACAGGAACACATAATGTGGAGGATAAGTCTCAGGCACCTGCCTGTATCTCAGATAATTTTGCTGCACTAAATCTCTAGTGAGGAACTCCCTGGGCTCCCCATAAATAAAGTGCTCCTTCCCATCGTATATTCCTATCACATTCAGGAATTCCCACACACTTTCTTCAGAGGCACAGTTTCCTTCTATGAATATCACACCCAGAATAATTATCAGGAAGCCATTTCTAGGCAATCTCCGGTTGCTGTCATCATATGTGAGGTTCAGTGTGTTGGTAAGAACATAAGATCTGCTTACAGGATCATTTTCCTTTATATCAATGCCAAAAATCATCTCCAAACACTTAGAAGCTTCCTTAAAGATGACAGGGAATTGTTTCCTATAGCCTTCTGTGACAACTCTGAGCATTTCCACTTCTTCAATGCATTCTTTCATTCTATATTTGAGGATCAGGAGATTGACCAGTTGAGATACCTTTTGGTTTTTGAGTTTTTGCCACTCGGCATCATCATCTGTCAACTTCAAAATGGTTAGCCTCTCTTCTTCCAGGCTGCCAGATTCTTCATCTAAGTTGCTACATGAAGTGAAGGAGTAAGAGTTCTGGCAGCTCTGGGAAATACTCAGCATCCAGGAAACAGACCCTTCTGTCTCATCTGGACTGCCCCAAAACAGAGGACAGGATGAGAGAGTAGAAGGTGGGGAAGGGCAGGAGGGGGGTAAAGTGATTTTTAAAGAGGCAGATAATGTGGAAGAGACGGTGTCACTGTTAGTAGCCTCCCATCCTTCCTCCTCCTCTTCCTCTTCTTCCTCCTCTTCCTCTTCTTCCTCCTCATCCACTTCTTCCCCTTCTTCCACCTCCTCCTCTTCCCCTTCTTCCTCCTCCTCATCCATTTCTTCCCCCTCCTCTTCCTCTTCTTCCTCCTCCTCTTCCCCTTCCTGCTCCTCTTCCACTTCTTCCTTCTCCTCTTCCATTTCTTCCTCCTCCTCAGCTAATCTATGTATTTCAAAAGCATCCTGGAAAACTTTTTCAAGGCTAAAGTGTGGAAAGTATGGCATAACGAATTTGACTGGAGATGGTAGGCTGGTGTATAAGCAGAAGAATGGGTGGATGGATCCCACATACCTGAGGGAGGGAAAGGTAGTATGAGTGGCCTCAGCTAAAAATCTCACTCCTGAGGATGCTAACCAAAGCATACTCACAAAACTTCTTTGTAGGTGATGTCCCAGAGCCCTGCTAGCCTGCTGCTTTCCTGTTGCTTATCCTACAGGAAGCTGGAAAAGGATATGAGAAAAGTCCTCAACATTTAGACAACTGCAAGATTCCGAGACTCCGGGGCCCACAGTAACGCATGTGTCTATGGACTTTCGGTATCCCCTTGGTTCTGGACTTTGGGTAGTGTCCTTGGTGCACATTCAAGGTGTGTTTCTCAGCTGGACTCTCTCTTCCTTTTCTAGTCTGTAATATGACTCATATCAAGACTCTCAGCCCAATTACTGATAGCTCTGGAAGATGAGCTGATAGGACCTCCCACTGAAGACTGCAAGAACCCTCAACTGTTCAGTGCAGCTGGTTAGACATTACTCTGCAATCACTAATTCCAGGTAGATGGTCCCCTTTACCTTCACTCTAGAAAGTCTTAGATCCCAGTCACCTGCTGGAATGAGACAACCCCTAAGGACAACACCTCACACTTCTGAGACAAAGAGGAGGAAGTAAAGGAACCCCAACCCCAAGGGCCTCCACAAGGTGCCAGTTAAGAACTGAGCAAACTCTGCTTCCATCTCCTAAGTGAGAGATGTACTTATTTCTCAATCTGAACCCTCAGAGCCTGGGGCTGTACCCTCTGCTGGCCTTGGTTTGCTCCTCTGAGCAATGCTTTGAGATCATCAAGATAGAGAAGATGGTGTACCACATACAATCACATCCCTCGGGGCTGTCTAAAGCTGACAGCATGGGACAAGTAGCACCAGACACACTTTCAGTCATAGTAAGGGGGTTGCACCCTCAGTTCTCACTCAGAATCCTTACCTTAACTGCTGGTAATCCCGGACTCCTCGCTCTGTTGACCTGATGTACCTCCTCACCATACTATTTATTGGCCTCTTCAGACCAAGTTCCTGAATCCCCTGAGAATGCAAAGGCAACACAAAAGAGATGCTAGAATCCCTCACTCTGCTAATGTCACACACTTACACAAAGGCCTTCCTTCACCTCCCTGGAACACTCCATACAAAACTAAAATGGCATCAAATCCAACGACACCTGTGTGGGGTCTGCTGAGGGAAACCATCTTCTACTTGCAGCAAAGTCACCTTTACTGTTTAGCAGGACCTGCCTCAGTTTCCTTTCATCTGAAGTGTGTCTGTTTAACCAAAACCTCACCATCCTGAAACACTATGGTCCCTTGGCTCTTTGGAGAGCTTGTGGCAGAAGTCAGAGTCCTCCATTATTAGAACACCACAAACTATACCTTCCCTGGGCTGGAAAAAAGTTGAGAGTTAAACTCCATAAGATTCCTTTCTTCCCGGGAAGGAGTAAAGAAGGGGAGAAGGGAGTAAGGGAGAGAAGAGTGAAACTTCTTCAGTGCTCACCAGGGATTCCTAAGTTGATAAGAAGCAGAGTCAAGGACTTGTCTCTACACTGACTAGCCATCACAGAATGTTACCTCCTCAGATCAAAGCCCCTCCCACATCACCTAGGGGAAAACAAAAAACACAAAAACAAAAACAAAGCCCCACATCTGACAAACCTTTCCTGCAATATCCTAGGGTTTATAGCAGGAGCCTGTTGAATGTGGGGCCACCTCACTCCAAGATTAATACTATCAGCAAGTTCTTTGTCTTCCTATGTTAATAGCAAGAAAGGGTTCCTTTGTTTGCCCCTGATTCAACTAAATTTGCCCTGATAACATCTGGGAACTCCTTTGCAAAGGTGCCCTGGTCACCGTTGACAAATGCAATCTTTATTTCTCTGAGGACCTAGTCAAATGTGTGAAGCATGGCCATGACTTATATTTTTGTCTAGGGTACCCCAGGTTTGACAGCTGATAGACCCCATGGTTTTAACAGGAGGAGAGGTTGTACCCTCTCTTCTCCCTCAAGCTATTTATGTTGCTCCTTGAGATCAAGGCCTCACTTCCAGGAGACAAACTTCCTCATTTTTGCCCATATCTTGAATGCATGATGGGTTTTTTTGAGGGGTCTCCTCTGTCTATAATAGTAAGAACTGTAAGTCATCCTCAAGGGATTTATATTTACTCCTGGAAAGTCATATACAGCCTCTATTCTGTTCATATGATGGTGCCTTCCTTAGTCCAAGGTCCCATCCCTTTCATATACCAGGAAAAAAAAAGAAGAAGAAATAAGGACACTGTGCTTGAGCCCAACACTTCTCGGGACCAACATTACAAGCTAGTTTCTGAACGGCTCTCTCTATCTGTTACGTGTAGTCTCCTCATTCTTGCCTCAGCGTGCTCTCCAGTATGAAGCCTGACCTGCCTACTGAAATGAGCCTAGCCTCCTCAAAAAAACCACTGATTCCTTCCAAGATCGAAGTCAAATACCATACTCCAAAAGCCAAATTAGGTGACTTCAGGCTAACAGCAAAGGGAGAACAAGGCTGAGGCTCTCCATCTGGATAATCAGAAGTCCCCTCACTCCTTCTCCCTCTGCTGAGTACAGCTAAGATCCCTGGGGCAGGAAGTCAAAGAGGTTCCTCTAAATCCAGCAACGCTCTACCCCACGCTTTTCAGAACTAATAGCTGGCACCCTTCAATACCTGTGGGGAGAAGTTCTATCCCTCCTCCACCAGGGTGCGTCCTGATAATGAAAGACCCAGTGCTAAACCGTCCCTTTACTGATGCCAGTAGCGCCCCCTCAGGAAAGCCGTCCTCCCTCCCCTTCCATGGTGAACAGGAAATGATAAGAGTCACACACCCCTGTCCCTCCCTATGTATCCTAGGGACAAAGCATGAACAGATGATACCAGTATCTACAGGGGAGAGGAAGGCTCTCAGTCCTCCCTCATCATTTTCCCATCAAGTCCTGGACTTCTTCCTACTTAACTGAGTCCAGTCATGTCAAAATGCCTCACCTTCCTTGGACTCTTGACAAGGAATTTGGAAAGGATTCTAAGCCATGACCCTTCTTGGAGACCCTAACCATTGGTGGTGCTTAGCCTCCTACATCTCCCAGGGCAGAGAAGAAGATAAAACCCTCAGAATGATGCCTACCACCTTACAGAGCCTGGAACTTCATGTGGGCAGCTACCTGTGATATCTCTGGGCTGATGCTTTGAAAGAAAACCGGGACTCCTCTGCTAACCTGTGTACAGTCTTCATCCAAACACCTCACCTCACCTCGTTTAGGACTCACAGACAGGGAACGTGGGAATGATAATGACATTACACTACCAAGGACCTGGCAGAGGGCATGAGGCATGAGAAAAGGACTCTCAGGCACCCCCTCAGTTCTCCTTAGCCTCTATCCCATGACATTTCTCAAGGCTGACCCAATTCCAGTCTCCTTCCAAACAGCCTCCCCTCCCGTGAACAGCCCAACCCCCAAAGAAATCTGGAAACAAACAGTACGCACCCAACCAGGCTGGAGTCTCCCACCAACTGTCTGTACAAATAGAACTAATGCCCTGTTTCTCTCAGGGAGGGCAAGTCTCCCACTCTCCCCTCGATATCTTCCCCCTCAAGGTTGGGAACCCTCTCCCTGCTGATAGGAGTCCAAAGCCCTCCCATAAAGCTTCGCCTCTCTGGGAGTCCCGACATAGGGAGTGGGTGGTGGTGGGGAGAATCAAAGCAAAGAGCTTCTACCCAGCAGGAAGCCTCCTGAGGAAAAACTGCTGGAACAAATAATACAAGCACCCCCAATGTGTGGGGGAGGAAACGGATCCAAGCCCACCCACAAAGGCCTCCCTTTAATATGCCCAAAGCTAGGACTTTTTGCCTGGTGACCAGAGCCCAGCCTTCACACCAAAACCTCACCTTCCTCTGGCAAGCAACAGATTCGTCAGGAACCTTGGGTGGTATTCCTTCGAAGTGGAAAGGGGGCTATCCAAACTACCCATGGTGGGCGGGACTTCCAGTCCAATTTCCTGTCATCTCGTAAATGATTGGTCAGACCTAGGACCTCCCTCTGTTGCTGTGAAACCTTGGGCTTCAAAATTCACAGTGAGAAGCCGGGCGGCGGTGGCGGCCCACGCCTTTAATCCCAGTACTCGGGAGGCAGAGCCAGGCGGATCTCTGTGAGTTCGAGGCCAGCCTGGACTACCAAGTGAGTCCCAGGAAAGGTGCAAAGCTACACGGAGAAACCCCGTCTTGGGAAAAAAAAAAATTCACAGTGAGAATTCTGGAAAGAGCACATCCGAGCACCAGGGACCCCGAACTGGGCACCTGTGGGCATTAGGAAGGGGCAGTCTAGTAGCTAGGGCCAGGCAGAACTAATATTCTGTCTGTCTGAAAAGAAACGACCCTTCATCCTTTTGATTCCTCACCTGATAACCTAGGGAGGTCCCAAGACATCATCTTCTGCTATCCTACTCACCTAAATTTGGCTTTGTTAGGTGAAACTATGCCTTATTCCTTCAGACTTCCAACATGGAAGTCACAATTCACTGCACACTAGTACGATTACTATGGGAGAGCATAGCTGGAGAGTCTGCCCTGTGTAGAGTGGAGAAAATTCACTCTAGCTTGAGTCTCAGCTTTCCCCTTCTCTCTCTGGGCCTGAGTTCAGTGGAATTTAAACAACCTGTCCCATTCTGGAAAGCCAGCAGGGTTTTTTGTTATGCAAAGTGAGGAAGCAATAAATTTAAACCTCAGGGCTTCCCAGAGTTTACAATCTGATATGGTGGGGCTGAGGCCAGTGTCCAGCCTCAGACAGTAGGAATGCCTGTGCCTTTCCCAGATTATATTTAATCCCGACAAGGCATAAACCCCATTCTTTTTGTTGACTGAATTCAGGCCAAGGTCTTCATTTCATTGAAGATTTCCAGATAGGAAAATAAAAGGGCAGGTACTTCAGCCAGACTGTTCTCCTAGACTTCCTGTAGACAACATGCCCTGGGGCCTCTCAGAGCTCAACTGCAGAAATGAGCAGACTTGGGCTGATTGTTATGCAATGAGAAGTCCCATAAGACCCCCCTCATTGTACAATGTAACAACTGTCAAAGTCTGCACTACTTTCTCTGCTAACTAAAGTAGGCTTGCTGTCTCTAAACCTAGGTAGGCCTTGAGCTCCTTGGAATGTCCTTCCCTACAAACTGGAAATGAAGAGGCCCAGTCAGCCTGAATGCTTCTCCGAAGTCTCCCGGAAAGGATCCCTCAGCAGAGTAGCAATGTATGGGAAGTCCTTGGCTCAGAGTGAACTGGATGATCTCTTAGTCCTCACTCTTGAAGGTCCTTATTGTGGATCTCTCCCTGCCATCTCTGAGCATTTGCCTAGCCAAAACTTGTAGAGAATGTTTTGAGTTCTGGGTCAGATCCTACAAAGGGGAGAAGCCGCACACATGACAGCAAAAGAATCCCCCAGCAACACACACACACACACACACACACACACACACACACACACACACACGCATGTGCACGCGCACGCACACACGCACATGCACACGCACGGTATTTTCACCAATGGTAACCTTAGACTTTGTAAACATTTTCATCTAAAGCATTTCTAGAAAAGTAAGAGAGAATAATTCAGTTTATAGTTTTAGAAATCCTTGGGTATTAATAATGAAATGATGGGAAGAAGGAAACACGGAAAGAAGGGAATAAAGCAAGAATGAGAGGGAAAGTGCATGGGTTAACATGCAAGGAATGATAGAGAAAAGAAAGTAGGCACAGAGAGAGAAAACGAAGTCATAGGAGCCTGCTCCAGTGAGACCAGAACTAAAGCCAAACAACTAAGTAATTAAAGGGCAAGAGTGGCAATAAACAGATGCAATGAATAGAAGGCACAGCGTCAGCCAGCACTTCTTCCTTAGTTGCTTGGAAAGCAGCTTTTTCTGTCCCCTTGCTTGTCTTCTGTCTAAGGCTAGGCAGGTGTGGGAGGGCTGATACACTTCATAATTCCAGTAAGTTAAGTCCATCATCTTGCTAAGAATGTTTTCTGTGCTGTCCTCTACTTTCTGCAGGAATTCCTCAGTCTGAGGCTCCACCCCACCCCATGCCCTGCTTGCCAATTACAGCCCAACAGTTCTCTAGAGTGTGCTGCAGAACTTTATTTTTTTACCAGGGGCGTTCTGTGACCCAAGCTCTGAGCAGCATAAAAGGCCTACACACACTTGTGCTCACCTTTGATTCTGAATGCTTTTTTTCTAGACAAATTTTTCTTCTTCTTCCTATTCCAGTTTTTGCCTGAGGTTTTAGGCACTCACTGGTGTAAACTGTATGTGGAGGGCCCCCCACATTCCTCCCCCAAACAGCTTGACCACACAGCTGCCTGGCAGGCTTAGAGGCACAGACACAGCTTCTGTGACAGGTTTATTGGCAGGCAACACCCAGACCCAGGAAAAGCCATAAGCTGACCCCACCCAGGGAGGACCTACATCTAAGGGGAAATACCTGACATCCCAAACATTCCAACCATTAGATAAGGTGGCCAGATGTCCCTGAGTCTAGCACACACTTATTTTTGTTTTACAGATACCTCTAGACAAATGTCAGCCAATCAGGGTCCTGATCTCTAGATTCAGGTCTCCGTTGGTGGTCTTTTGGGGGTCCCCATGATCTGGACATAACACTGTACCAAATTCAGCACTATAAAACGAAGGTAGTACCCTGGGTCTGGGGTCTATCACTATTGCTGAAGACATCATATACATGAATGATAGAAAATCTGGTACTGATTTGGAAACTACATTCCTACTAGTTAGCTTACGTAATCCTTAGAGATGTTGTGCATGCTAATGGAGAAAGAAAGGAATCATCAATCTTATCCAGCTATGGACCATGTGAGCTCCAATAATAATTGGCCTGGAAAGGTATGTACACTGGTACAATAGTGGCACAATATTATGGGAGTAACCAAGCACTTTCTGATTGGATTTAAGACCCATTCCACAAGATGAAGCCTATATCTGGAACCATTATTGGGCCAAGAATCTGTGGCTAGAAAGACTACAGGCCGTAGAGGATTAACCTACTGCTATTTCTCTGCAAAAAATGACATAATATTAAGTCTTAATGATTTACTGTTATACCCCTAGTCTGATGCAGTAGATGACTCTAATGAAACTTTTTTCTGAGCACAAGGCTGTACATCTGAACTCACGGAAGTTATGACAGCATGAACAAGACCTGTAAAAGCTCAAGCCAGATCAAATCACAGCATGCAGAGTAGAGCTCAACACAAAGTCGCACACCTAGGCTAGGAGCTATTGGCAATCAATATATGTTAGGAAAGGAACAGCTCAGCTTTCTTTAAGAGTATAACCCCTAACAAATCAATCACACTCCAATGCGACACTGCATTCTAGACTATATGGGAAGCACAAATTGGACTTAAATTGGTTCAATAAAAAAGAGAACACTAAGTTGGATGGGTAAGGAAGATGGGTGGATTTTAGAGAAGTTGACTAGGGTGCATATGGTCAAAACATATTGTACAAAATTTTCAAAGGACTAGTAAGAATAAAAATAAACAAGTTAACATATAATGTGGTGATATATTGTGTTCCCCAAAATATTGTTCACCCTAATAAACTTATCTGGGGTCAGAGAAAAGAACAGCCACTAGATATAGAGGTCAGAAAATGGTGGCACACACGCCTTTAATCCTAGCATTCCAGAGACAGAGATCCATCCCAATCTCTGTGAGTTCAAAGCCACACTGGAAACAGACAGGCATGGTTACTCACACCTTTAATCCCAGGAAGTGGTGGCAGAAAGCAGAAAGGTATTTAAGGTGTGAGGACAAGGAACTAGAGCCTGGTTAAGCTTTTAGGTTTTTGAGCAGCATAATTCAACTGAGAAGCATCCAGTCTAAGGAAACAGGATCAGCTGAGGAATTGGCAAGGTGAGGTGGCTGTCGCTTGTTCTGCTTTTCTGATCTACCAGCATTGACTCCAATAACTGGCACTGAGTTTGATTTTATTAATAAGACTCTTTAAGATTCATGCTACAATATAAATCAAAAAGTACTGAGAATTCAAAGATTAAACCATACGCATTTTTAAAAAATATTGTAAGCTTCCAAACTCATTCTACAAAACCAATATTGCCCTGACACCAAAAGTGGGCAGAAACATAACCACCACCAGAAACAAAACAAAAATGAAATCATAAAACAATATTTCTGATGAATATATATGAAAAAAACTATAAAATTATAGTAGGTTGAATCTGACAGTATGTAAATAAGGTCATTCACTATGGTCAGGGATTCAGGAATTGTCCACATATAGAAATCAATAAATATAATCATAGACAGAATGAGGACAAATATCATATAATCATGTTATTACACTCAGTAGAATGGAACAGGCCTTCATGATAAAAAAAAAAAAACTCTGAATATTTTAATTATTGAAAGGCCATACTACAACATAATGAAACATATATATGACAAATAAATATCCAACATACTAAATGAAAAAAACCTGAAGTCATTTTGTCTAAAATTTGGAATAAGACAAAGCTGTCCTGTCGCTCAACTCTCATAATACTGTAGAGTACTAAAAGTTTGAGCCTTAGCAATTAGACTGGAGAGATAAATACAATGCATAGAATGGGGAGAAAGGAAGTCAAAACATCCCTGTTTGTAGATGATATGATTCTACATACATGGAAACCTAGATTTCACCAAAGGTGACTAGAAATGATAAGCAAATTCAGTGATGTTGTAAGACACAGGCAATGCTCAGTAGTATATTTTTATAGGAATAGTGAAGCTGCTGAAAAGAAATCATGAGTTTTATTCTATTCACAAAAGTTGGAAAAAATAAAAGCCTAGAACTAAGTTAGCCAAAGAAGTGAAAGAATAAATAAATTTGCATAACATTAATGAAAGAAATTGAAAATATATACATAAAAATAATGGAACTATTTCATATTTAACCATGTTTAATGTAGGATTTTAGTGAATATTTTATTCTAATATTAGTTTCAAATATTTTTCTTGTTGTATCCCCTTTAAATAAATAGTATGCTGAACTATTAACCTCTTGTGTCTCAGAGTTAGACTCTAATTAGAGTCAAGGCCTTTAAAGATCTAGGCAAGATCCAATGAGCTCACATGAATGGGTCCTAATCTAATACAACTGCTAGAAGAATAGGACACAGAAACACAAAGAAGAAAGACTGTGTGAACACAAAGGGAGAAAGTAACTATCTAAAGCCAGGGAAAGAGACCTTGTGAAAAATCAACTTGCCTACAACTACAAGGAAATAAATGTATATTGTTTAATTTACTCAGTGTGTGGTATTTTGTTATGAAACTCTATAAAACGAATTTAGTAGCACGGGTGATTATAGTGAAATGCATTTTCTAAAGTTAAATCACTCCTCAGACATGGTCCACTCATTGTTTTTGTTTCATTTTGGTTTTTACCTAAAGTCTTTCTAGATATCCAGGCTGCTTGAACATGCTATGTAGTAAACTAGGCCCCTAATCTTTATAAGCCACTCCTTTTCCCCTAAAAGTGATTGACTTAGGGTTTCAAGAGGCATGGCAGTTACAAGCTTTCTTTTATTATTTTGGAAATTTAGAAACATATACTTCATTAAGAACAGGATAATGAGTCAAATACACCTGACACTCATCATTGATAATCATCAATGTATGTGGATAATCTGCCTTTTAACCAACCCCATTCCCTGCTGCTGGAATAATTTGAAGCAAACCAAAACAGAATGTTACTTCATCTCTTAGTATTGCAATGTGAATTCTCAATAACTAAGCTAAAACATGAACTTAAAAACAATTATCAATCCTAAAAAGATTATATTCATCATTGATTAGAAATGTCCAGTTTTCAGCCAGGCGGTGGTGGCGCACGCCTTTAATCCCAGCACTCGGGAGGCAGAGCCAGGCGGATCTCTGTGAGTTCGAGGCCAGCCTGGGCTACCAAGTGAGTTCCAGGAAAGGCGCAAAGCTACACAGAGAAACCCTGTCTCAAAAAACCAAAAAAAAAAAAAAAAAAAAAAGAAATGTCCAGTTTTCATAGTTACATAATAGATTTATACTTTTAAAAATATTTTCTGTTTTCTTTTTTTTTTGTCTTTTGGTTCTTTAAGACAGGGTTTCTCAGTGTAGTTTTGGTGCCTTTCCTAGAACTCACTCTGTAGACCAGGCTGGTCTTGAACTCACAGATATCTGCCTGCCTCTGCCTCCCGAGTGCTGGGATTAAAGGCGTGTGCCACCTCCACCCGGCTAAAAAATTTTTCTTTAAATTACTATTCAAATACATTCTATATACCGTAAGTATAGAGTAAGCATAAGCATACGTGACTACTAGTAATAAACATGCTTTTTCCATGAACATGAAAGAATCTATCACTTAGAAATGAGTCAATATGATTAACTACATGAAAAAGTCAAATATTGTCTAAAGATATATATTTATTATATATTTAATATATATTATATATACGTGTGCGTGCGTGTATGTGTGTGTGTGTGTGTGTGTGTGTGTGTGTGTGTGTAGTGGTAAATATTTGACATGACAAAATTCAGTAAAGGAAATTAGCCATGCAAGTGATGGAGAAGCCAAATGGAAAGATATGGGAGACTCAACGCTTGTCAACCTAAGGGACTCACTCCCACCTCCAGACTGGAAACACAACAAAAATAAATCTTGTTACTGGAGCCTAGGTGTTACATTGCAGAAGATGAGAAGCCACAGAGTATATTACTTATTTTTCTCCTGTAACAACAAAATACCTGACAACATCAACTTAAGATGATTTTGACTTACAAGTCCATCATGGCATGGAAGATGTGGCAACAGACTCCCATAACAGCTGGTCACACTGTATCCAGTGTCACAAAGGAAGTGTAATGAGTGCTTATGCACCCTTCTCCATGCTTCCCACACTTCCTGTGCTCTCCCTCTTAACATACTATTCATTTTTGAGCTGGGATTTAGATTTTACCTGTTCATCTATTCTATTTAACTATGATCTCTGTGGATGCAAAGACCACGTCTCCTACAGTAGCCACAGTGACTGCAAAGTACTTGCACCATAGTGTGCGCTGTCAATATTTGGTTGTTAAATCCCTTGATTTTTGTTGCTTTTGAATTGTTAAATAAATTATATAACTATTTTAACTATATTTTTCTGAAGTTGGAAATCACACAAAAGATACGATTTCAGCAATGTAAACACAGAAACTGAATATAACAATTGCTTCTATATAGTCAGACCATATTTTTACTAGAAGTAATTAGCATCAAGCATTATATGATTCAGGAATCCCATCACTTGCCATATTTACATTGCAATATTTGGGGTGGGGGAAGCACCTTAGAAATCTATTAAGACTTCAAAGTGAAGGACTTATGGGAGGAATATGTTGGTAGTTTGAGGAAAAGAATCTTGAAAAGTTAATTTTGGGATTTCCCATTATTTTAATACTAGGATTTTCTCACAACTTGTGAGTAAAAAATAGAACTATTCATCACAAAGATTGACAGAATATATTTCTTCCAGGATTTAATAGAAACATAGACATGACCACCTAGCCTAGGTGCCCTCATAGCTTCAGTATTGCACAGCTGTCTAACTAGAAACAAATTCTCTTGTTAGTTTACCATTCCCAATATCAGATTTTACAACCACAGGTCTACAGTACAGGCAAGGACCTAGAGAAGCACCTCTTCTTGTCACATGCCCCACCTTAGACACACTACATTTTATACAATTCTTTATATAAACTAAAAAATTGCCCCATGTAACTATTTATTCATTAGTTATATTTCTACTTTATGGAACCACATGACTTTAATGAAACAACCATTTAACAACCCTTGATGCCTGGAAATAGTTGACATGTCATCCTCAACCCCTTTGTTTACTTCCATTAAAATTTACAATAAAGTTAACTCCAAATATCAAAATATTATGCCAATGCAACTATCAATAGAAAACTCCACACTTTTGACTGGGGAGATAGTTCAGTGGGTAAGAATACTTGTGCCCAAGCAAGAGAAACTAAGTTCAACACCCAGCACTCATATAAAAAGCCAGACACAACCACACACGTGTCTATAACCCCATAACGGGAGGAAAGGGTGGGAGCCAATACAGAAGGCTCACTGTGGCTTACTAGTTGCTGTACAGTTTAGCTCCAGTTTCAGAGAGAGATTCTTTCTCCTATCTCAAGTGATAGCCCAGAGAGTGATAGACTATGATACTCAATTTCTTTCACTGGCCACTATGCACCATGCACACTCAGGCACATATACACCATATACAAATATACATTTTTTTCAATAAAACACACTCAGAAAATCCACACATATTTTTGTTTGTCAGACATTTCACTAGATAGTCAATACTGGATTGGAATTAATGAGTCTCCTGTCTTCCACATGGTAGGATTACAGACACATGTCAATATGCCCTCCTTTCTGAATATATTACATTATTTTTTCTGAACCCATATGATCCAAGTAAATGAGAGAAAATATATTCTAATATAATATATATTATATAATAATTTAGATATCTGTTTTTGGTCTTAGAGGTATTTGTGTATTGGAGAGTCTTCTAGACTATATGCTCCAGAATTAAATGCACAGTGCTGTGGGATGTTAATGTATGTCCTGTGGGAGCCCTTCTTGGGTTCCTTGTGGCGTTACCCAGCAGGTTTACATAGAGGATGATTAGGACCATGGGCCTGAGTGCAGGTGTCTGAGATGGTCTGCACTTGGCTGTACTGGGGGATGGTCTGTATGTCAAGTTGCTCTGATTGGTCAATAAATAAAACCTGATTGGTCGTGGCTAGGCAGGAAGTATAGGCGGGACTAATGGAGAAATAAAAGAACAGGAAGGCAGAGAGAGACACTGCAGCCGCTGCCATGACCAGCAGCATGTGAAGTTGCCGGTAAGCCACCAGCCACGTGGCAAGGTATAGATTTATGGAAATGGTTAATTTAAGATAAAAGAACAGTTAGCAAGAAGCCTGCCATGGCCATACAGTTTGTAAGCAATATAAGTCTCTGTGTTTACTTGGTTGGGTCTGAGCAGCTGTGGGACTGGCGGGTGACAAAGATTTGTCCTGACTGTGGGCAAGGCAGGAAAACTCTAGCTACAGCACAGTCAGTACTAAAGGATATAAATGAATGAAGATGAGGTTGAAAGGGAAAAATCAGTATCCCTCTTGAGAGATGCTCCCTCCCCTCCTCCTCTAAAGGTATTTGCTGACCAGCAGCTTTAGAACTGACCAGAAGTTGAACTCATGGGAAGATAAGGCTGGAACAAGAAATCTATATATCCTAGACTTGGCAAAAACAGGATATGGGGAGTAATGGACTCAGCTGGCCAGAAGTTGAACTCATGGGAAAATAAGACTGGAACAATAAATCTGAATGTATATATCCTGGGTTCAGAAAAAGCAGGGCATAGGGAGTAAAAAAAAACTATGTCTCTGTAGATACCCTGCATCCTGTTAGTCATTAGTAACCTCATGCTTATAGTTCAGCCAGTAGCTTCAAAGAACTACCTTATCCCTAGCCCCCTCATCCAATCCTGAAATATGTAATCCTCTACACATAAGCCTTTCCTATATAAACCCCTTAAAGTGAGTGCTTGGGGCCGTCCTCCTCCACCCACTGTGTTGAGTGTTGGAAACTGACAAAGCCCAGGCTTGTTATTAATAAACCCCTATGGGCTTGTATCAGACATTGGCTCTGTGGTAGTCTTGCTCAGGGGTCTTGCATTGCAGGCGTAACAAGGGTGCCCAAACTACTTCAGTATCAGAACACCACATTTTCTCCTTAGTACACAGATCATTGTGTGAGGGGATTGCATGGTAGTGACTGAAAGAAACCAACTAGAATGAGAGGAGTTAGGACAAGACAACTAGATTACAACTACATTCTAGTTCCACTTGGTCACTAATTGGTTTCTTTTTGAGAAACAGGTATATTAGAAGTTGCAACTGTAGCTGGAGGGCTTCTCTCCAGGTTCCCCAAGCCCCGCAGTCCCACAATCCACATATAAAATAATCACTCAGACGCTTATATCTCTTATAAACTGTATGGCCGTGGCAGGCTTCTTGCTAACTGTTCTTTTATCTTAAATTAACCCATTTTTATAAATCTATACCTTGCCACGTGGCTGGTGGCTTCTCAGCGTCTTTACATGCTCTTCTCCTCGCGGTGGCTGCAGTGTCTCCCCCTCAGCCTTCCGCTTCCCAGAATTCTCCTCTCTCCTTGTCCCACCTACTTCCTGCCTGGCCACTTGCCAACCAGTGTTTTATTTATATATAGAGCAATATCCACAGCACTTCCCCTTTTCTTCTTTTTTTAAAAAGGAAGGTTTTAACTTTAACATGGTAAAATTACATATAACAAGACAATTACCGAGCAAGAATTATAGTTACAATATTAAAGAAGATGTCCTATCTATCTTATATTTGTGAGTTTAAGGTTTTATATCTAACTTATCTTTTATCATAACTGAGGAAATTACAACTATCTAGTTTTCAACCACATCAAAGACCTGAGAAGGAACATAATGGTCCCTGAGAAATGGTAGATGGATGCAAGCAACTTTCGGGAATCTTGCAAGAGTAGACCAAGACAGCTGGCAGCCTGGACAGTCACCTAATGTTTCTCAGCATTGTTGGTGCATTCAAATTGGCTATAGGCCTAGAGTATCTGACAGACCATTTTCAGAAGCAGGATTTCTGAAAGACCATCTTACCCTGTCTTGGCAGAGTACAGTGGTCACTTTCCTTGTGTCCCGCTTGTCCAGAAAGGAGAGCATTGCATTTGTACTGTCAGCCATCAAGGCAAGGGCAGTTCTTTGCCCAGTAGGCCATTTTGTGCCAAGAAGACAAACTTCCCAATGGAAATGTCTTAGAAGCCCAACATTCTCTCGGGATCAAATTGGTGCAGCCAGGAGCAATTGTGTCTCGCGTCAACAGAATTCTAAGTTATTTAAATGCCATATTCTCCAGGTCTATGAAGTGTTTGAAGATTACCTATCTATCTGAAATATATCTATGTATACCTAGAAGACTTAACTAACATGGCTACAAATATGATTATCATAGATGACTAATTATTAATCTATTTTTAATTATCCATTACAATTTTAAATGAGTTACATAAACACAACACCTCAAACAAGAATAGAAACATATATATAGTATAACAAAATTAACTTAAAGTTTGTATCAACAAACCAAAATTTATACCAATGTAAAACATTTTAAACATGAACTAAAATCTATACCAATGTAAGACATTTCAAACAAGTTTTCTTTAAAAGCAGGTTCATTAATCTACCCTTTTATCTCATCATCTCCACATTCTCCTATATATCTATATCATATCCCCTTTTCTTTTTTAGAAAGAGATCACATTTATAATCAACCTGTTTTAAATAAAAATATTGGTTTTTCTCTGTCCCACACCAGAGGGCTCTTCTGATTTGGGACACAAGAATCTCTTAACCAATTTTTTTTTTTTTTTTTTAAGCAATATGTCTGGGTTTAGAGGGGGAGTGAGCCAATTCCACCTCTAAAGCCAGCTTGGTATATTTGGGAATTTGGGCGTAGCATCTCTTACTACTTCCTGCTGGAGGGGGGCGCTGTATCTTATGGGGATGCAAAGAAAATTTTTAGGCCTATGGGGTAGTCCGTGAGGCTGTATTGTGTGAACCAGTTGCCTTGAAACCGCTCTGGATGTTGGATCATCTGGGCCATGGTGTCACCGGAGGCCTTTCAGGGGGTCTTGGCTGGTGAAACCTGATGTATCTTAATCTGGAACAAATCCACAGTCTCTGGCTTTCTGTGGAAACAAAAGCAAAACCTCTTTTCCAAAGTAACATATCCTTATATCCAAATTTTGAAGTCAAGGTACCTTTAAAATATACATTTTGGCATAACTGAACAGCTTTTGTAATCAAATGTTTCTCTTTAGTTACGAATATCAAAGACAACATAATCCAGATTTTCTGTGTGGTAGCCATCTTTACATGGCTTATTTTTTATATTACCTTGAGCCTATTTGGTTTAAACTGCACCATTCTAAGACTGAAACCGCGCTGTGGCTGCTGGCTCCACCCACTTTAGCTTCCCAACACGGCAGTGGTACGTTTTCCACCAGCTCTGGGAGTCATCAAGTCTCAGAAATAGTGGGTCTAAGCTTTTATCAAAGTAGCGTGTAGCCCAGAAACCTTTTTTTTTTTTTTTTTTAAATACTAGTAAAGACTAAATCTACCACACAGCTTAATGTGCCGCTGGCAGACGCCTCATTTCCGCCATACTGCCGGTCAAACGCACACGCCAGGAACCCGCCAGTGTTCAAACCCGAGTTTTGCGGTATCTAGCTGCTCGTATGAGACAAGAAGCAGGAACCTGGTTTTGGCTCTGTTTAGAATTGGTTATTAAATATTCTCAGGTTTAAGGTGGAAACTCGAGCCGTTGGGCGCCATTTGTAGCTGGAGGGCTTCTCTCCAGGTTCCCCAAGCCCCGCAGTCCCACAATCCACATATAAAATAATCACTCAGACGCTTATATCTCTTATAAACTGTATGGCCGTGGCAGGCTTCTTGCTAACTGTTCTTTTATCTTAAATTAACCCATTTTTATAAATCTATACCTTGCCACGTGGCTGGTGGCTTCTCAGCGTCTTTACATGCTCTTCTCCTCGCGGTGGCTGCAGTGTCTCCCCCTCAGCCTTCCGCTTCCCAGAATTCTCCTCTCTCCTTGTCCCACCTACTTCCTGCCTGGCCACTTGCCAACCAGTGTTTTATTTATATATAGAGCAATATCCACAGCAGCAACGTTGGTTATTATAGTTTTAAAATACTTCATTTCCATCCGTACTAAAATGTGACACTTCACATTTCCCTTAAAGCATGTTATGTTTTTTCAAAAAAAAATCTCTTTTCTCTCCCAAGTTACACTTCTGCACTACATTTAAATAATTATATCCAATATATTTCACTTGAATGTTCTTCCTTCTCTTCGTATTTATTTCTGATATTTTATGGAAAATTACTTAAGTGATGAAACACTATTGCCAAGCATATCTGCAGGCAAAAGAGGAAAGGGTGGATTTACAGTGTATAAACACAACATTATGAATATCTCCCAAGAACTGATGTTTATAACAAGCAGGCAATTTTTGCCATCCTCAGAAGGAGTCATAAAATTCTCTATAATCTATAACATATCACATGGACAACAGAATGGAACTCCAGGCAGCTATTTCTTTATGGCAAAGGGACAAAACAACAAACCCAAACCATGCTGGGATAGGAAAGTATTTACAGTGGGACAGGATACTAATTTCAGTTATAGTTTCAATGTTCTAACTGTCAGAGAGTAGAAAAATTCTCGAGGTAAAGCATTACCCTGTAGTCCAAACTACTTTTCATCTTCCATGTTATATCAAATGTTGCTAAATAACCTTTTAAAATGTGTTTGTTATAGAAGTCATGAAAATATGCAAAGAAAACTGCAATGAACCACTGGAGGGAGATACAAAAAATAAACAGAGCTAAAGTGTATTTTTTCCTACACTCACATACTCCCTCAGCATATTAATATGTTCATCAGAATGTGTGGGGCTTTCTCCCTACCAGCCTCACTTTTTCAGTGGACACCAGCTAAGTGTCCTTTACTTCAATTCAGTCCTAACACTATTAAATTGGAGAGAGCCTCAGATCTCACAGGTTGAGGGTTCCACTCCCACAAGACAGCTGGATACTTCAGATGCCACTCACCAGCCCCTAGCTATGGCCTGTGCTTTTAACCAACAAGTTATAAACCCGAGTGCTGTGGGATGGTCTGTGTGTCAAATTGCTCTGATTTGTCAATAAATAAAACACTGATTGGCCAGTGGCCAGGCAGGAAGTAGGTGGGACAAGGAGAGAGGAGAATTCTGGGAAGCAGAAGGCTGAGTCGGAGACACACTGCAGCCACCGCCAGGACAAGCAGCATGTAAAGACGCCGGTAAGCCACCAGCCACGTGACAAGGTACAGATTTATAGAAATGGGTTAATTTAAGCTATAAGAACAGTTAGCAAGAAGCCTGCCACGGCCATACAGTTTGTATGCAATATAAGTCTCTGTGTTTACTTGGTTGGGTCTGAGCGGCTGTGGGACTGGCGGGTAACAAAGATTTGTCCTGACTGTGGACAAGGCAGCAAAACTCTAGCTACACCCGAGTTCAGTCAAATGTCATCTTGCTTTATTTTGACCTAGGTAGAGAATAGTACAAAGGATAAAGATAATGAAATCAAAGAGCAAAGTTCACAGGAATGGGCATGAATGAGTGAAGGAAAAAATGGTCAATGCCTCTTGGGTGCTTCATCTGGCAGGAACACCCAAGAATTCTGATATACACAAGACAACTCACACCCAGTCCTTTTGTGTTTAAAAAAAATCATTATAGAGGAATAACTGATTTTATCTTCAGCCTGTTAGTGCTTGGCTCAACCTTCAGCACCCTCTCTCCTAGGAGGCTCGAGAGTGAAGGTGAGAGCCCCAAACTTTTAATCATGCGTGGATCTTTCTGATAACTGCCACCCTGCCCTGCCCTGCCGCATTTCAAGCTATCTAGAGGCCCACATACACCGGTCATCTCATTGCTACACAGAAGTCACAAGACCAGCATAAAGTCAAGCCAATGAACATTCTAGCATGGAAGAGAGTGAGGCTCAGAAGTCCCCGGTGATAACTGAGGAGCTGCTGACAGACAGTTGATAGCTTCTAGTGGAGAAAGAGTCAATTTTTTTTTTTTTTTTTTTTTTTTCTAATGTGGCCCCTGATGAGTGAACCAAGCTCCTTTGGATGGCTCCACTGTTAGAATTCTGCCCTTACTCCAGCTACACATGTGCAGTTCAGGATCTTGCATCTTACATCATCAGTGTGTACTGGCGACTACATGCGCACAGTGTGGTCACGCAATCAGCATGTGTGGTGTAGCTTCATAGAGGGAGCCCTTAAAAGCTGGACACAGACACCACCCCTTCTTTCTATTCTGCTCTGTTCCCTCTCCCTCCCACCCCCCATCTTTCCCTCTGCTCTCCACACATGCTCCTTCCCTGGCCTGGTTCTCTTGTACCCCATTCCCCTCTTCCTCCTAATAAAGCTCTCTGTAACTAGGTAGTCATGGCTGTGGCTCGTGACCTTCCCACACACAATAACAAGCACTGCCACCAGTGCTGCTTATCATTCATTTCACCCACACCCATGAGTAAATAGGCAGCACAAATTGGGTTATTAAATAAAAAGATGATATGATGTTAGGTGTATGGAAAGGTAGAGAGTGGATCTTGGAGAAATTAGGAGAAGAAGTGGGGAGTGAATATTACTAGAATACATTGCATGAAAATGTATTTTCATAGAGCGCGTGCGCATGCGTGCGTGTGTGTGTGTGTGTGTGTGTGTGTGTGTGTGTGTGTGTGTGTGTGTGATATGATAGTCTGGTTACAAAGATTTTAAGAGCTTTTTGCCAGGAAGTAGAATGAGGATCAAATATGTGTTTCACATATTGCCACAACCCATAGATAAGAGTCTTTAAAATATTGGTATATTTCCTTTTAACTTTTTTCCTATTGTTGATGCAAAATCCACAGCTCTCATTTTAAAGGAAATAAGAGATAATTTATTCTGGAACCATTTTAAGCGACCATGGCCCAGGAACACAGAGTTAGGTTTCAACATGGAAGCAGTTTTATAGTTCTATAGAAGAGAAAAAGTCATAAATCAAGGTAAATTTAAAATACGTTAGTGGGTACATCAGAGAGGCAGGCACAGTGAAATGGGTGGAGCTAGTCTATAAGCTCAAGATGCTATCTGATGATTCTCAGCTTTTGGATTGTTGGAAGCTAGTTGCCTGCTGTATAATATGTTAGTGACATATTGGGGACAAGGAATAGCTATTCTGAAGGCCAGAACTTAACCCAAGATAAATTAGCCTCTGGACCTACAACATTCCAATCTCTCTGCAGTACTGTAATTCTAATAGCCAATAAGTCTCTGAAGACACAGGTTCCTTTAAGGAGTTTTTGTTCAGAGCCAGATGCAGATTCCTCTCAGAGGTTCACACAATGCAAATATAGAATATCGCTTGCTTACAAACCAGGCCTGCTCAAATGCCTTTAATCTCAGCACTCAGAAGCAGAGGCAGGTAGCTCTCTGCATATTCAAGGCTAGTGTGGTCTACATAGTGAGTTCCAGAGCAGCCACGCAGGCAGCCAGGAGTACACAGAGAGACCCTGTTGGAAAAAATGTACAAAAAGGGAATTAAAATGGGAATCAAAAATTATATTACATAATTTATTATTCCTAGAGCAAAATGTGTGGACATTTCTCCATACCAGCAACCAGGTATACAACAGATACCACTAAGTGTCTTGCAATTCAACTCAAGTCTAACACGCTCAATGTGAAGATAGCCATATACTGGTTCTTCCACACCTAACTAGCCTCTGCCTTTATGGGCTGCACAGCTGAGAAGAACTACAAAAACAAAAAGCATCCAACCCAAAACTATAAGAAAGAGTTCAAAATCCTGAGCTAAACTGCTTTGAGGGGCTGGAGAAATGGCTCAGTGGTTAAGAACACTAGCTGCTCTTCCAGAGGACCCGGGTTCAGTTGGACCCATATGGCAGTGGATAAATGTCTATAACTACAGTTCCAAGGGATCTGACACCCTCATACAGACGTGAATGCAGACATAACACCAATGCATGCAAAATAAGAATTAAAAAAAAAACTGCTTTGAGATTCCATCTCACTCCAGTCAGAATAGCGAGCATCAAGTAAACAAAGGACAGAAAATGCTGGCAAGAATATGAGGGAAAGAGAAACCTTTTCATGCTGCTGTGGCTACAAAAACTTATCCTACCACTATGAGAGTCAGTGTGGAGGTTCCTCAAAAAAAAAAATCAAAGTAGAGCTGTACTGTAGCCCAGATACACCTCTCCTGGGCATACAGTCTGTGAAAGTCAGGTCAACATACTACAGAATTTTGTTGTTATTGCACTGCTCACAATAGCTATGAAGACCAGCCTAGATGCTGATCAGCAGATGAATAGATAAAGTGTTAAACATATACAAATTAAATTTTGTTTAGCCATTAAGAATGAAATCACAAAATTTGAAGTGCCAAATGGATAGATATGAAAAGTACTAAGTATTAAGTACTAAGTATTAAGCAGGATGACATAAACTCAGATAGTCAAATACAGCGTATTTTCTTTCATATGTAAATGTTATACTTAAATATCTACATATTAAAATATCTACAGGTTATGAAATAGAAAGGGAACCATGAAATGGGAGGAAAAGGTATTAAGGGACGTGAGAATGTAATGGAATCCATGTGACATGAAAACAGAAGGGTAGGGCTATTTGGGAGAGCAGAAACTAGCAAGAGAGGGCAGAGGGAACTGGGACATGAGGAAGAAAGGTGGATGAGTAAGAACAATGAATATTGGCAGATGTGTATGAAAATGCAATAATGAAACCCATTGGTTGGTAGATAGATAGATAGATAGATAGATAGATAGATAGATAGATAGATAGATAGATAGATAGATAGATAGATAGATATAGATAAGTGTAAACAAATTTTAAAAAGTATTCAAAGACTCCTGAATGGACTGAGGAGATAGTTCAGCAGGTAAAAGTACTTAGGCAGCTTGCTGTAACTCCAGAGCTTGGGAAACAAAAACAGAGGACCGCAGGCACAACCAAACTCTGATCAAGTGAGAGAACCTGCCTCATTGTACAAACTAGAGTGTGACTGAGGACAATATCCAATATCAGTCTCTGACCTCAACACATATGTACACATATGCATCCATACACATGCAAATACACACACATACACACACACACACACACACACACACACACATACACACACGTACACACCAAGAATGTTTATTTATTTAAAGATTCCTTTGTATACTTGGCATAAAAAAATTCTTCATTAGGTATATATTACAAGTATTTTCTCTTAGTCTATGGCTTGCCTTTTTGATTCTTTTGATGGTATGTCTCGTAAAGCAAAAAAAAAAATCTTTCCATTCTAATGAAGTTTAGCTAGCTTCTTGGATTTTTCAAGAATCATGCCTTTCGTGTCACAGCCAAAAGAACAATTACCAAATTCACAGTCATCTAGATTTTTTTTATCTTTTTGGGCTTTTGCACACAAGTCTGTGATCTGTTTCATGTCACATAGATGCCCCTTTGTCCCACACCAGTTTTTGAAATAGCAAACTATTCCTATCACATTGGCTTTACTCCAGCAAAGAGGAGTTCACTGTATTTATGTGAGTCTTATACTGGACTTCCTACTCTCTTCTCCTGGTTTTTACTTGTCCACAATACCATATCGTCTTACTGCCAGTGGTTTCATAGCATTATGTTGAACAGCATTATTTCTTCAAATATGGTTTCCTTCAATATTGTACTAGATACATGTAGCTGGAGATTTCTCCAGTCCCACTTGGGCCTGCAGCTGCTCAGACACAAGTAAATATACAGAAACTTATATTACTTATAAACTGTTTGACCATGGCAGGCTCCTTGCTATCCAGTTTTTATATCATAATTTAACCTGGTACTTGCACATCATGCTTCCTCTTGTCTCCGTCTGGCAACTCCTGACTCAGCCTTCCTCTTCCCAGACTTCTCCTCTCTCTTGTCCTGCCTATATTATACTTCCTGCCTGGTTACTGGCTAATCAGCATTTTATTTATCAATCAATCAGAGCAACACACATTCACAGCATACAGAACCGTATCCACAGTACTTCCCCTTTTCTTTTCTTTTTTTTTCCAAAAAGGAAGGTTTTAACTTTAACATAGTAAAATTACATAAAACAATTATCAGGCAAGAATTACAATTACAATATCTAGTCTATTTAATATCTAGTCTATTTGTATTTGGCAAAATTAAAGAAGACATTCCATCTATCCTATTTTTGTGATGTGAAACTACTGGTAAGCCACAAGCTACGTGGCAACTTATAGATTGATAGAAATGAGTTAATTTAAAATGTAAGAACTGGATAGCAAGGAGCCTGCCATGGCCAAACAGTTTATAAGTAGTATAAGTTTCTGTATGTTTACTTGTGTCTGAGCAGCTGCAGGCCCAAGTGGGACTGGAGAAAACTCCAGCTATAGATAGATACATCCTTTGCCTTCTAATATACCCTATAGGAGAATGGTGTCAATACACACAAAGTGACACATGAGGATTTTGATTAGGATTGCATTAAATCTATAGATAATTTAGGAAGAGCTAAACTTTGACAGTGAGTCTTCCTATCCATTCCATCCATGCACATGGATGAATATATATATATATATATATATATATATATATATATATATATATTCATTTAAGTCTACTTTGATATTTTTCATTAGACTTTTGAAGTTCCTCTGTAGTTTTAACAAAATATATCAAAGGATAGATTCATTTACTCTTTGATACAAATCTATAATCTTTTCTTCCAGACATGTCCAGTAATGAGAGTACTGCTGATCTTTCTTATGAAATATACTCACAGAAAATAAATATATTACCCCCCCATCATGTCCAGTTTGCTCATGTAGATCTCATCCATTTCTCTTTCATTGTGCAATCCCTGTGTCTTTCTTAGGGTCCTCTTTACTAGGTAGCCTCCCTGGATTTGTGAGTAGCAGTCTAGTCATCCTGATTAGAAAAAGCACAGGGACAAATAGCCAAACTAGTGGAAACACATGAACTAAGAACCAATAGCTGAGGAGCCCACAACTGGATCAGGCCCTCTGGATAGGTGAGATAGTCAATTAGCTTGAACTATTTGGGAGACTTCTAGGCAGTGGGACCGGGACCTGTCCTTAGTGCATGAGTTGGCTGTTTGGAGCCTGGGGACTATGCGGGGACAGTTTGCTTAGCCTGAGTGAAGGGAGGAGGGGACTGGATCTGCCTCAACTGAATCTACCAGGCTGGACTGAATCTCCAAGGGAGTCCTTGCCCTGGAGGAGATGGGAATGGGGGGTTGGTTGGAGGAGGCCCTGGGAGGGGAGGAAGAGGGAAGACAGGGGAATCCATGGCTGATATGTAAAATTAGATTAAAATATAAAATAAAAAATAAAAAAATAAATATAATTTCAACTATCATCTTATCTGAATTACAATAACAACATTAAAAATTAAAAATCTTTTAAATTTTCATAATTGCTTTTCTATCCCTTAATTTTCTGGCTCATACACAATTAATAGTACTTGTTCAAGTAAGTACTATTTGTCTTTTACTTGTCTTTTCAATGACTTTATTATTTTTATTTTTTTATTATTTTTACATTTATTTATTTATTTATTTGTGGGAACAAGCCACTGTCATATTGCAGAGGTCAGAGTCCATCTTATAGGATGAATTCTCTTCTTCCACCATATTGGTCTTGTTATTGAACTCAGGCCATCAAGTCGCAAGCACCATTACATGCTGGGTATCTCACCAGCTCAGATTGTTTGTTTCTATAGTTATATTTCTATGATTCTATATTTAATTAAATCAATTTGTTATCCAATTTAACATTCAACCCAACTAGAGAGGAAATTTGCACAGGTACACAGACATATCGAACTGCTATAGGATCCGGATCCTTATGTGATATCCTCAGATCTTTGGTGACATGCTCTTGAAGTGACTTAGGGGACCTTGATCTCCTCTTATTTTGTGCTTCCTGGTTCATAATATAAATGTTGTTGTTATTTTTTTCCTCCCATGAGTTTCTACCTAATGCACCCTTATACTAGTACAAGTCAATTTTTGGGCATGAGCTTCAAAAGTTATAAATCAAAATTATGAATCAATTACCTCAGGTATTTGGTTGTGGCTATCAAAATATTATTGATACACTACTAGCCTCAAGCTTTATTGACAAGTGACTTGACTCCTATTAAATTCAGAACAATCACAAAACCAAAAGGAACAAAAATTAATCACCATACAACTGTCATTACAGTAAAGTTCTTTTAAGAGTCATTTTAAATGTTTGTGGGGCTGGGCAGTGGTGGTGCATGCCTTTAATCCCAGCACTTGGGAGGCAGACGCAGGCTGATCTTTGTGAATTCAAGGCCAGCCTGGTCTACAGAGCAAGATCAAGGATAGGCACAAAGCTACACAGAGAAACCCTGTCTTGAAAAAAAACTTAATAATAATAATAATAATAATAATAATAATAATAAATGTCAGGTGGTGGCGGCACATGCCTTTAATCCCAGCACTTGGGAGGCAGAGGCAGGCGGATCTTTGTGAGTTTGAGGCCAGCCTGTTCTACAGAGCAAGATCCAGGACAGGCTCCAAAACTACATAGAAAAACACTGTTTTGAAAAAACAAACAAACAAAAGTTTGTGGCAAAGGGGAAGCAAAGTGTGGCTTTGCATTTAATCTCTATCATTAAGTATACTTTGCATGCATAGAGGCTTTTTAAATTGTTTTTGTGCCCAGAACCCAGCACATGAATGAACTGTAATTGTAAATTAAAGCTGCTATTTATCATTATCCATTGACCTCCCCCCCCCAAAAAAAAAAAAAAACAACAGTGATATACTTAGGACAGAAGTGACATACTTAGCACAGGACCATTCAAGGAGAGTCTGTTAAAGAAAGGATGCTGTGGAATAATCTTTTTGTACACTGTAAAGATTTGCACTCAAATTGGTTTAATAAAATGCTGATTGGCCAGTAGCCAGGCAGCAAGTATAGGTGAGGTGACCAAACTAAAGATGATAGGAAGAGGAAGGGGGTGTCAGGAGACACCAGCCAGTCGCAGAGGAAACAAAATGAGAATGTCATACTGAGAAAAGGTACCAAGCCATGTAGCTAAACATAGATAAGAATGATGGGTTAATTTAAGTGTAAGAGCTGGTTAGTAATAAGCCTGAGCTACCAGCAGAGCATTTATATGTAACATAAGCTTCTATGTGGTAATTTGGGAAGCAGCTGCTGGATATTTGGGAGTTGCCAGTAGGACAAAAACTTCCACCTACAAAAGGATTATTTACAAAGATATAGATATCAAAAAACACAATAGAAAATGCAGACAGTACTAACAAATAGCTAAGATGCTAGCTGGTAGACCCAAAGGCCTAGAAAAGAGAGCTCCTTACAGGTCCTTTTCTCATACATTATGGTTTCTGGTGGTGTATTTGTATGGGATTCCTGTGTGTGAAAATGTATGTGTGTCTGCATCTATATATGTTTCATGTGCTTCTGCATTGGCTTTTTCTTTTTTCTTTTTCTTGTTCTGGTTTGTTTGTGTTTTTTTCTCATTATTTTAGATGCCTGTTTATGTTCTAATGAAAGAAAGAAAGGGTGTGGTTTTGAGTGGCTGGGGAAACGGGGAGGATCTGCTAAGAGTTGAAGGGGATACAAAAATCAGAATATATTGTATGAAAAAAATCCAATTTCAATAAAAAAAGAGAAGAGAGGCATCTAAAATCCAAAGAAGAACCACTGAGAAATGGTTTAAGATAACTTCATAAAAGGACAGGAAAATACTCCTTTCTCTCACTCCCTCTCTCCATCTCTCTAACCTCATTCTCTCTCTGCAGCATTCTTAGTGTTTTTCTGTTATCTGAGCCCTGACTGGTACAGAAGAGCATGGTAATCCATGGATAAAAAATATAAGATGCCAGCATCCCAAACCATAATACAGGTTGGAGCAGGGTAGGAAGTAAACTGAAGTGGGAGAGGAAGCATCTCTTCAGCAACCTCATCTCATTGACTTCCATACCCTTCCTCCCTGCAGAGAACATTTAATATTTCCTATCTATATAATCTAGTGTGTGTATATATATGTATGTATTTAGTATATAGATATACTATATATGTGTATATATACTCTAGTGTATAGATATACTATATATACCCCAGTATATAGATATATTATATATATATACTATAGAATATATCCTAGAATATATATATTCATATATGTCATATTAAGTATTCTTTAGTCTGTCAATTTCATTGAGTTGATTATTAAATATTTAGGATGCCCACTCAATTTACACAGTAAAATTAAACTCCTCAGTTTTTTTTTTTTAATTCATGTGTATGGGTATTTTGCCTGCATGTATGTCTATGTACCATGTGTGTGAATTCCTGTGGAGGCAACATAGGATTCTCTGGAACTGGAGTTACAGACAGTTGTAAGGTGCCATTTAGGTACCAGAATCTGAAACAGCATCTCTGCAAGAACAACGGGTGTTCATAACCACTGAGCCATTTCTCCAGGCCCTCCTTAAGTCTCCTTCAAGTTTAGTGTGACTGTATAACTTACTTTGAACAATTAAAATATAAATTTATAGGATAAAACACAAATCACTGTACTTGTTTCCCATTGGTGAAGAAATCAATGAAACATGGAATAAGATGAAGAATTTTATCAGCTAAAGACACTGAATGACCCACAGAAGCTTCCAGATAATCTGTGCTGTACCTACAATAGCACTAAGCCACCAAAATTTAGAAGGTTTTGCTAAGGTATTATTACCTAGTTTATCTGAATTGATACATTCTGCATAGTTTAAAACTTTGAATAAATATTCTATTTGTCTGGAGGGTGAGGGATAGGGGATGATAACATGAGGGAACAGGATGGTCAAGCTGGAGCAGGACGGAGTCGGGGAGCAGTGAGGAAGACTCCGTAATATGGGGAGACATCATGGGCATGGGGAGAGTCCAGGTGCTGGGGAGGTTCCCAGGAATCCACAAGGATGACCGCAGCTTAGACTACTAGCAATAGTGGAGAGGGTGCCTGAGCTGGCTTACCTCAGTAATCAGATAAGTGAGTACTCTGTCATCCTAGATCCTTCATCCAGTAACTGATGGAAGCAGATACAGAGATCCACAGCCAAGCACTAGCCCGAGCTCCAGGAGCCCAGTCAAAGAGAGAGAAGAGGGATTCTATGAGCAAAGGGAGTCAAGATCATGATGGGGAAACCTACAGGGACAACCAAACCAAACTAGTGGGAACTAGACCAACAGCTGTGGAGTCTCCATGGGACTGGACTAGGTCCTCTGCATAAGTGAGACAGTTGTGTAACTTGGTCTGCTTAAGGGGCCCCCTGGCAGTAGGATCAAGATCCATCCCTGGTACATGAGCTGGCTTTTGGAGCCCACTACCTATGGTGGGACACCTTGCACAGCCTTGAGGCAGGGGGAGGGGCTTGGACCTGCGTCTCCTGAATGGACCAGGCTCTGCTGACTCCCCATGGGAGACCTTGCCTTGTTGAGGAGGGAATGCAGGGTGAGTTGGGGGAGAAGGCAGGAGAGGTGGGAGGAGGGAGGAGAGGGGGATCTGTAATTAGTATGTAAAATGAATAAAACAATTCCTTAATAAAAAAGAAAAAATATTATTCTATTTGTCATTCAGTAATGCTTTACTAGGCAGCTTAGAGATTTTTTACAATGCTTATTGATATACATGTAATTCAGGCAGTTTAGATATTTTCACAATGCTTATCGAAATACGTGTAATTCATTTCATATATGAATACACCTAATTTATTTATCTATTGTTTCACTGATAGAACACTTAGGACACTTTACAGCTTTTTGCTATTATTAATATGATGAAATGAACATTCTGGTACATGTCTTCTAATGCCATTCCTAGGGAATATACTCAGGGGAGGAACAATGAATGAGATTCTTAGCTTTTTCAAAGAAAGAAGCATATCAGGATGAAACTTTGATCATTGGGAACTATAGTTTTCACCAGAAAGCTTTTCAGAACTCTTTGCCCCTCAGGAGTGTTAATTCTCCTTTTCTCAGAACACTAAGAAATGATATTTAGAAAAAATGTATTTTAAAATTGGTTTGACCTTGAAGAGACCAAAAATATCCTTAAAATTTAAAGAAACTCACCTTAGACAGCAATGGTTATACAAAAGTAATGCCAACTACCTCATTAAAATATCACCCACGGGGCTGTAGAGATAGCTCGGTGCTTAAGAGTACTTGCTGCTCTTGCAGAGGACCTGGGTTCAATTCCCAATGCAAATCTAGTGGCTCACAGCCACCCATAACTCCAGTTCTAAGGGATTCAGTGCTCTCTTCTGAACTCCAAGGGTATTTATACATACACCTATGCAGGCAAAACACTTATTGTGATGGCTATTCTTGGTTGTTGTTTTGTTTTTGTTTGTTTGTTTTCGTGACAGGGTTTTTCTGTGTAGCTTTGCACCTTTCCTGGATCTCGCTCTGTAGACCAGCCTGGCCTCGAACTCACAGGGATCGGCCTGCCTCTGCCTCCCAAGTGCTGGGATTAAAGGCGTGTACTACTACCACCCGGCTATTCTTGGTTGTTAACTTGACTATATCTGGAATGAACTATAATCCAGAAATGGAGGGCACACCTGTGATCTAGCCCTTAAGGCAAGAAGACAACATGCCTTTGATCTGGATCTTGAGACTGGATGGCACACCTTAAATCTGGGCCACACATTCTGCTAAAAGGACGATGGAAGAAGGAAGGCTTGTTCATTCTTTCTTTGCCTGCTTGCCCTCGCCTTGTCAGCAAATCCATTCCTTCACTGGCATTGGAGCCTATGTCTTTGGGATTCCAGAATACACAGGCAATGAGCTGAGACACCTAGCTTCATGGGAAAGAGCAACTAGATTCTTGGACTTTTTATTCACAGCTAGCCATTGTTGGACTGCAGTCTATAAGTCATATGTACATATATGTATATATGGGAGAGAAAGTCATTCTATAAGTTCTGTGACTCTAGAGAATCCTGACTAATATATTTATAAAATTTTATAAAAATATAGAATAATATATTTCTTCTCCTCAAAAAGTCTCCCAGGGAGGAGAACAAATTGAAATGAATAAAGTAATATAATCTGGAATAGTTTCATGAACAATTTCCTTTTTTATTACATGATGATAAACAAGTTCACATAATCAGTCTCTAACTCACTAACTGATTCAAGTATAGGAACAATTGCTGAATAAATATTGAGATGCAAACCATAGGTCACAAGAAGAGAGCATGAAAATTATTCTTCTACATTGTATTTCTTCCACATTTTCAGTTTAGATTGCTAGTACCAAACAATCACCATATAAATGAGAAATAGAATAATGAGGATGAGTCCCCCTCCCTCAAAGGTACTGAGAAACAGAAAGACATTTTAGAAATATTCACTAGGAAGTGAAAATCCATGCTGGGTGTGGTGTAGCACAGGCCTTTAATCCCAGCATGTGGGAGGAAGAAGCTGGTGGATTTCTAGTTCAAGGCCAGCCTTGTCTACATAGTGAATTCCAGGACACTGAAGGCTACACAGTAAGATCCTGTCTCAAACAAAAAGAATGAAGAAAGGAAGGAAAATGCCTCAGGATATGTAACATACATTTCTTTGGGATCTACCATAGGAACATGTTGTCATACAGGTAACAATTATTCATGATTAAAATATAAGGATTTAGGAAAAGCCCAAATCTTTATAGCACTCAAGACACTAAAATATTGTAGTAGGAAACATTGGAATCAAATGGAAGAGGAAGATGCAGACTACAAATTAGTATAATAGCATGGTAAGATACTTTTTTCTGGATATTGAAAAAATCTGAAAGTTATATGATAAAACACCGAATTTTCTGTAAGCACTGTGATTGCAGATGTGTTTAATTTTTGCCCTTTATAAAATGCATAATGTCTTTCTTAAATATTAAATATCCATTTCAAGACACAGTGAAATTGTTTGTTGTAGGTCCATGCCCAAGCCATCTGCATACTTTTCTGCCAAGCTTAAGATGATGCACAGGGCTGGAGAGATGGCTCAGAGGTTAAGAGCACTGGCTGCTCTTCCAGAGGACCTGAGTTCAATTCCCAGCAACCACATGATGGTTCACAACCACCTTTAGAAAGACCTGATACCCTCTTCTGGAGTGCAGGCATACATGCAGGCAGAACACTGTATACATAATAAACAAATAAATCTTTAAAAAAAAAAAAAAGATGATGCACAGCTCCCTATGCCTTTGCTGAGTCCATCTGACCCTTTCCCACCTTGCCATCTCTACATTGGGAAGACTTGCTCAGGACACAAAGACTGTGCATTGACTTTGCCTTGTGAGTATCCTGGACCCTCACCTACCATTGCATCCTATCCACACTCTCAGTAAGCAGCTCATACACACCAGCTGGGGTGGGATGACTTTAACTGGGAAGGAAGAGAGGGAAACCCAGAGACTGAGGGAGGAAGGCAGGATAAATGACACTGAAAATATCTGGAAAATCCACAAGGAATCATGTTAGTTTATGTTAACTTAAAATTACATATATCTAAATGCAAGTCTATACATTCACATGCAGTTTAAATGAATTTACACAACCTGGGATGACAATGCCCCACAAAGCCATAGGAAATTTACTTTTGAGTCATTGGTCAAGAGAGCCCAAAACAATATAGACTATTAATATTGCCCTTGGTTGTCCCAGAAATCAGAGGGAAGAACATATAGTTGACGATATCATATACTTTGAACACAGGAATCCAGCTGGACCTGACATGGAATCCTCCTCCCTGGGGATTAGCTCTCATAGTACTAGAATTAGCTATGCAAATTGCAAAGGAGAAAAGTAATTAATAATGTTACCTAGCTATAATGCCTACAAACCTCAGCAATGACCAGAAGAACAAGATAACCCAAAAGGTGAAATAGTGGCACTTACATCCTGGGGATAGCTAACAGTCATCTAATTAGATTTAAGGACCACTCAATATTCAGCAATTCATTCCTGCTACTGTAAGTCTAGACAACTATTCATGGCTGGAGAGGTTATAAATCCTAGAAGAGAACCTATTGTTATGACTTTCCTAAGTCAATATAATTTCTAACTGTATTTTAAACATATGTAAGTATAGCTCTCTTCCCTAATCAAAGAAGTTTCTTTTTATAACAAATGGAGACCATTATAGAAATTTACAACTGGTCAAAATACATAGAACAACTGACCATGGGGTAGGTGCTCAGCCACAGTTGATATATCTATGACATAATCCCTGCAACTAAGCCTCAGGGAATGTTGCAGAAGATGAGCAGAAAGATTGTAAGAGCAAGAGGACCCAGGGCATCTATTGTTCAAAGAAAACCCGGAGCCAGATATCAGGGTGAAAGCTGAAAGATCAGAGAAGCAGAACAGCCAGCCACTAGTTCTTACCTCTACAAAATCCTCAGCCTGAAGAGAGTGAGTTCCTGTTTCCTTATGCCTTATATACCTTTCTCTGCCCAGACATCACTTCCTGGGATTAAAGGCATGTGTGCTTCCCAGTATTGGGATTAAAGGTGTGTGCCACCACTACCTGGCTCTGATTCCAGTTTGGCCTTGAACTCACAGAGATCCAGACAGATCTCTGCCTCCAGAGTGAAAGGATTAAGGGTGTGTGCCACCACTTCCTGACCTCTATGTCTAATCTAGTGGCTGGCTCTGTCCTCTGATCCTCACGCAACTTTACTAGGGTACACAATATGTCACCACAGGCATCTGCTGCTAGATTGTGTCTTCTAGATATGACAGGGGAGCTGCACCCATGAATCTCAACAATATGGTTGTCCAAAGAAAATCTGAAAAATTATACCAGTTGGCATGCCAGTGTGGATGGAGGAAGTCTCACAGAGTTCCATTCCCTAAATGAAGACAGGTATTTAACTACTGTGAGAGGAGGAATCTGTCTACTCTAGGGATCCACCACCCTGGGTTTTCTAATCCCAAGTGGTCAGCAATAAAAACATAAATATAATGAACAGCACTAAAAGGATGAAGCTGGTTTAATTATATGTAAAACAGTAATTAAAGAATTCAAGGCCATGGATTCGAGAGGGACTAGGGATGGGCACTCGACACAAGAGGAGTTACAGGGAAGGAGTAACCCCTGAGCCATCTCTCCAGTCCCTTGATTTTGTTTTTATTTCTGTTTTGAGACACTGTAGCTCAAGCTGGCCTGGAAATAACTGTATGAAGGGAAGAATACCTTCAAACTCAGCAACCCTCCTGCCTTGACCTAATGAATGCTAGAAATACATGCATGGGCCACCACACCCACCTCCCATTGTGTCTTTCACAAGCAAGTATCCATAGTTTAAAGATGGAGAAGTTACCAAAGATGCAAACTATACTGTCTAAGGAAATTTAAAAGCTGATTCCAGACCCATATAAGACAAATGGTTAGAAAACCTGGCTCTGGAATAAAAAAGAAACGGATTCAAATCCTACTATGCTGCCCACCAAGGCTTTGTTTGGTGAGCAGTAATTGAAACAATCTTAAAACACTGGGCTGAAAGTAGATGAGACAATACAAGTAAATGCTTTAGTGTACAATCCGGGCCATATGTTATGCCCAAAACAAATACAAGCTGTCATACATTATTAAGACCACTGTGACATAATTTCATTGTTTCTTTACACCAGCTTTCTCTAGATTCTTATTTTAAGTAGCTCTTTTCTGAAATAAACTCACATTTTTAAGTTTTCTGGTCACTCTGACCATATGAAATACCACCCATTAACCGTAAGTGCCCTATGCAGGGCCTGTCACTTTCCAGTTGACACAGCGACACTTGTACTCCTACCAGCTGCAGCTCTGCCCTCTTATCTGGGGCCACCATGACACCCTGTGATTTTTCAAGTCAAGTAAATAATTGCTCAATTTCCTCTGAAGCTTTGAGGAAATGTCAAAATCATTATAGAAAATGATGTGAACTGTGCTAGGGCCTTGTTAGTGGCCCACTGCATCACCATTACCCTCATTCCTAATCAAACCTTGGTGGCTTAAGGAGCATATTCTGACCATCATTCAGATTTTAATCATAATAGTTAGAGCACATTGTTTTGCACCACTTGTTTACTTTAGTTTGGAGTTAATTTAGATCATCCAGTCAGTACTAATTAGGGCCACAGGAATGTGGAAAGGAAAAATACCTATAATTAAGAAGAAATGTTTTATACAACCTCACCATTTTCTCTGAATCATTTTTGCAGGACAACTAAAAATATTACATTTTAGGATTAAAACCAATTCTCACCTTTGACTAAGATTCTAGCTCATGAGCTAGAAGTGTAGGCCAATGGTAGAATTCATGCTTGGTTTGTGCAAGGCTATGGATTCAACTCCTGTCATGCAAAGAAAAAAAAACCACTGGGTTCCAGTTCCCAGTGACATATGTAAAAAGTCAGCGACAGCAAGAACGAAATGAACAATCCAAAAGAGACTTGGACAATCTACAATCTGACAAATTAAAAAAGTAATTCCCAAAGCCTCAGTCTGGGCATGTGCCATGTACTACTTACCCTTGCTGTTATAATAAAAGAGAAAACAGTTTTCAAAGGCACAGGTGCAAGCAGCTGTTGAGAATCAATTATGCTGCTTTCAGAGGAATTCTGTGGTTTTATGTCAGGTTACTTCTGTAATGAGAACTGGATGAACTGCCTAGAATGTACACACCTCTGGTAGTGCCCAAATTTTTTAAAAATTAAGCCATAGTAAAAAGAGCCTTGAGAGGAAGGGATCTGAAGACTCTTGTGATAAACCCAAGTCCACTGACCAAGTCACCTTCGGAAAGTCACTGTAACTTTCAAAATCTCAGTCCTCCTGCATGTAAAAGTGGGCATAACACAAATGAAATTTGTTCCTTTTGAAAACTATGAATACAACACAAAAGTAAGTAATACTGTAAAATAATAAATGATGTAAATGTTATATACACACCACTTTAGGAAGATGAAGAAAAAGTTCTAAAGTTGATCTGTGTCCCTAAGGTAGGGAGACAAGATTGTGAGTGGCCACAGACTTAAAAATTAAAATAAAACCATCCCAAAAGTCTTTATGCAGGAGACACTCCTGAAACCTCAGATTTCAGTAGGCTTTCTAACTACCCCAGAGAGGGCTTTTCTTTAAGCACACACAGGAGACCCACTAGCCTTTAATGTGGTCCCACCCCTTCTCCCTCAGAATCACTGCACTTCCTAAGGTTCCTCCCTCATAAGGGAGCTGTTTCTTTCTTGGATATATCAAAGCAGGAAAACATCAAAGCACCTAATCACAGCCTAACTCCACTTCTCTGTCTCCATCACACATTCACCCTTACCCACCAAATTTGTTTGGCTCCCTTTTTCCTATAAGCCTGGACCTGTACATTTTATAAGCAGTAAAAACAGCATTATTTCATTGACAAAAATATTAATATAAAAACAAATGAATACTCATGATAGAACTTTTCTGAGAAATTATTCATACAATATTAAGCTAATACAACCAAATGACCTATTTTTTTACAAATAGCCTTCAATTCTGAAAATCCTGCAACATCTCTTTGCTGATTAATGATAAGCTAACTGGAAACTGAAGGGATATTTGCAGCACTGCAATAATACCAATTATCTCGAATTTCCCAACTAAATCATTATCACCAAAGGCAGTAGATTTGCTTCTAAGGGCTGTGCCAGAGGTATTTGGCTAAAGAGATTATGTATGCATCTCTTGAACTGCAGGGAAATTCCCACAATGCATCATTCCTAGGCTTCAACAGACAACAGTCACCAGCTCTACTACCACCCACCTAAATTTGAAGAGGTTTGTGATAAAGCACTGTGTGATAGGATAGGGCCTTGATTTCAGAGATCTGCAGAACCCTTGGAGGCTTCTAAGTTGTTGGGGGTACATTTAATTTTAGAAAAGCATTTTAAACTATATTAAACTACAGTTTAAAAAATGCTCACTCAAATGTGTCATGTTTAACTACAACTGAAGCTAGAGCACTGTTTTTATATTTTTCTCCTATGGAGAATAGAACAGATTTATGAGCAAACCTTAAAATAAAGCTGCTCATGCAGATATGGCATAGTTTGAGTTTCTTGGAAATACGATCTTGATTGGAGAAATTACAATCCTTCAATTTTATTTCAGATCTGTGTAGATCCATTCAAATGCTATTGTGCCAGTGAAAAGAGGATCACTAAGCACTAAAATGCAAGGCAAGGCACAGCTGTATTCTGCATCTTCCTCTCAATTCTGCATGGAGTCAGTTGAGCAAGTGCAAAGCTGTGTGTAACACACTTCACTGTGAGAGCTCCAACACAACAAAGCATATTGTAGCAGGCTCAGGAATGAACAGATGATGTTAAAGATTCAAACTGAAAATAAATTTGTGTTCTACTAATCTGCTCAAAGGCTTCAGTGCCAGTGGTTAATAATCTAAAGATTGCTAATAATCTATTCAAAACAAATGACTATTTGCTACTACTCCAGTTTTTAGAAGCCATCTGGATTCTTCTCAGAACCAGGCATTCAAAATAAATTAATAAATTGGACAGTGAGGAGCTGGAGAGATAGATCATTGGTTAAGAGCCTTGACGGCTCTTACAGGGGACCCAAGTTGTCTCAGGATCCATATGGTGGTGCAGAGTGGTCTGTAACTCCAGTTCCAGGGGATCCAGGATGCTTTCTTCTAGCTTCAGTGGGCACTGCATATATACGGTGCATAGATATAAGTGCACTCATACACATAAAATAAAAATAAATCTTAAAAAATAGTTTTGAAACTTGGATAGTGAATCTGTTGCATAACTTCCACCTATATGCAGACAACTGGCATGGAGTTTCCATGTCCACCAAGCTACTCTCATTGTTCTCACTGTTCGGCATCGTATTAGATCCTTTGACACTGGTACTACAATATTACGATATTTTTACATAGAAAACTTCATGGATTTTCATGTTTGCTTTGTTTGCATGCTATCTTCTCTGTACTAGTCCAATTTTAGTATATATGCTGTTAAAGCAAGAACTATTTATTATGTTGTATGTTTTCTCTATCTAGGTGAATAAATTTTTGTTTGAAAACCAAGCATTCTGTTATAGGAAGAACAGAAGCAAGGGATGGAGGAGACATAGGAAGAGGGGAAGAGAGGAGGGAGGACATAGAAAATGAGTGAAGCACAGAGATTTTTAAAATGTGACCGAATTGTCAAAGTATAACACTGTTACAGTGACCTGGCAAACAAAGGGTATGGCTTCTTTTGATGATATCATGAACATGCTGTAGTCCTTGAGCATTATAACCCTTTTCGCTCAAAACCTTGAAGATCTAGTCCATAAAACTCATGCTTTTAGCAGAGGTTCACTATATACTCATCTGAACTCAGAGCTGAGTGTAAAGAGAAGGATATATGTGGGGGGACAGAGAGGGGAGGGGAGGGGGAGAGGAGGGAGAGGAAGGGGAAAGAGAGAGGGAGAGGGAGAAAGAGGAGAGATACTAAGATTGACTATAATAATCAGGTTAAATTACCCTGTTACTAACCCCACCTCTCCCTCAAGACTACTGTGAGGGTAAAGGATAAAGTAAGGTTGTAATTACCAACTATACATGCTCCTATGTTAAAGTTAAGTCATTGTATCACCAGTATCAGTCTTGTCTCCTCATTATGATTGGAAGCTAGAGACTGTCCAAGTTTCATTTCTGTTGCTAAGAGAAAATACTCTGATAGAAAGCAACTTAGGGAAGGAAGGGCTTACTCCAGCTCACAGTTCTTGGTTACAGTCCATCATGGTATGGTGGTCACAGTGGCAGGAGCGTAAAGTCGCTAGTCACATCACATCCACAATGAGGGGCAGAGAGAAAGAAAAGTGCATGCTTTCGTGCTCACGTAGCCTTATCTACTCTGCTATAGTCTGGAGCCCCAAACTAGGGGATGCTGCTGCTCACTTTCAGGCTGGGTCTTTCCACATCAATTAAGGCAATCAAGACAATTCCTTACAGCCATGCCACAAGCCAACATGATCTAAACAATCCCTCACTGAGATTCTTTTCCCAAGTGATTTGGGGACTGTGGAAAGTTGGCAGAACTGAACAACCAGAGATCAAGTTGATTAGTTCCACAACTAAGGCTTTTTCTTCATCTCTTTACAGTAGTGACATGCAATAAAAATTTAGAATATTTATTGTTTTACCATAAATTGGCTCTTTCCATCATCCATCTATTCTACAGTTGTCTTTCTTTCATTTCCTGGGAAATACCAGGCCCCTTTTGCTTTGGAGTCTCTGGTCAGAGTGTTACAAATGCTAGGTTTCTGTGTTTTTCTCTCACATGCCATCTAGCCTTCAGGCTCCTTCTCAACCTTTACATTTCTTCAGAGATGTTACCTCCTAATTAAGGACTTCCCTCCCCTCCAATTGAATCTGCACAAAGTCTCTCTCTCTCTCGGGCTACAATTTTTTTAAGTCACATTTAATTTCTTTTCTTTCTTTCTTTGACCTTTAGCTGGGTTGCCTTGAGTTTGCTCTGCAGTGTCTGATTGAGTCATCAGCCAGAAATGCTGTGGCTGGAATTACCCCAGGCTGGGACTCTAAATTTCTTTACTTTGAACCAGAAATGCAGCCACATTTCATACTACTTTTAACCTGTGTCTCCAGATTAAAACTTGGAAACAGGAACCTCAGTTTATGACATCATTTCTTCTATGTGTCAGCCCTACACATCTTCTGCACTCTGGATTTTGTTTTTTGTTTTAGTTATTAGTTGTGACAAGTATGGGATCTGGTAGGAATCACTGAACCATACTAGAAGTAGAACTCCTGGGACAATTGCTCATGTAGTATTTCTCCCAGAAGCCTGGAAGAGTTCACCAAATGAGCCTTTAAGAAAAGCCAAGTTATTTAATTTAATTTTACATATCAGCCACGGATTCCCTTGTTATCCCCCTCCCAATTCCCCCCCTGCTTTCCCCCCAGCCTACCCCCCATTCACATCTCCTCCAGGGCAAAGACTCCCCTGAGGATTGAGTTCAACTTGGTAGATTCAGTCCAGGCAGGTCCAGTCCCCTCCTCCCAGGCTGAGCCAAGTGTCCCTGTATAAGCCCCAGGTTCCAAACAGCCAGCTCATGCACTGAGCACAGAACCCGGTCCCACTTCCTAGATGCCTCCCAAACAGATCAAGCTAATCAACTGTCGCACTTATCCAGAGGGCCTGATCCAGCTGGGGGCTCCTCAGCCATTGGTTCATAGTTCATGTGTTTCCATTCGTTTGGCTATTTGTCCCTGTGCTTTTTCCAACCTTGGTCTCAAAAATTCTCGCTCATACAAACCCTCCTCTTTCTCGCCAATTGGACTCCCCAAGGAAGAAAAAAAAACAGACTGAGTTAAAACATCTGAAATAGTCATTATTTGTAAAAATTCATTCTGTGTTCAGAACATGTTGTGGTGGTACTGTGTTCCCCAAAATATTGTGTACTCTAATAAATTTATCTGGGGTCAGAGAACAGACAGCCACTAAATACAAAGGCTAGAAAATGGTGGCACTCACACCTTTAATCCTAGCATTCCAGAGATAGAAATCCCTCTGGATCTCTGTGAGTTCAAGGCCACATTGGAAATAGCCAAGCATGGTGACACAGGCCTTTAATCCCAGAAAGCCAGCCTTTAATCCCAGGGAGTGGTGGTAGAAAGCAAAAAGATATATAAGGCGTGAGGACCAGAAACTAGAAGATTTTGGCTGGTTGAGCATTCAGGCTTTTGAGCAGTAATTCAGCTGAGACCCATTCTGGATGAGGACTCAGAGGCCTCCAGTCTGAGGAGACAAGACCAGCTGAGGATCCGGCGAGGTGAGATAGCTGTGGCTTGTTCTGTCTCTCTGATCTACCAGCATGGACCCCAATAACTTGCCTCAGGTTTGATTTTATTAATAAGAACTTTTAAGATTCCTTCTACAACATGTATTTCTTACCTAACTTTGCTGTCTATTTGGTTTTTAACAACGACTCTGCTCCTTGACCTATCTGTTTGTAACTCTGGCTCTCTGTATGCTTCTGGTTCATTTTCTATTGCCATATACACATTCATTCTCGTTGGTTTGGTTTTTCCTTCATGTTGTCAGGCATAGTCTCTTGTGTTTTCTTCCCTGCACACAGCAGATATCCCAGTTCATCAGTTCTCAGGTACTGGGGGGTTTTGTTGTTGTTTATTTTGTTTTGTTTTGTTTGCTGTCTCTTTTCTTTTTCTTTTTCTTTTACTTTTCCTTGTTTTCTTTTTTTTCTTTTTCTTTTTCTTTTTTTTTTTTTTGAGATAGTGCCTCTCAGTGGACTGGAACTTGAAACCTATGCTAGCATGGCTTTCCATAATGCCCCAGAGATCTCCCTGTCTCCATTTCCATAGCACTGGAAATCTAGCTTTTTTGTTGTTGTCTTTGTTGTTGTTTAGAGAAATCCTCACTATGTTGCTCTGGCTGTCCTGGAACTCACTATGTAGACTAGGCTGGCCTTGAACTCATCGAGGTCTGTCTGCCTCCCAAGTGTTGTATTAAAGGCATGTACCAATACACCCAGCTCCCCAGCTTTTTTTTTCAAACACAGAAATTGATCTCAGATTCTTGTAGTACAAGACAAATACTTGACTGAGTGAGCTATCTTCCCTGAGCCTAAATGGTGCCTTTTATTTATAATTTTCATATCAGTCTCTGTACCTCCGGTCCCCCTTCCCCTAGTTTACCCCTGTTCCATCTGTACTACTTATCACCTTCTCACTTTCTATATATTACTTATTTGGTCTGTTTATTGCTCATTATCTCTCTTCCCTCACTGGGCTATATGGTCCGTGGAAGCAGAAAACTGTTTTTATTTTTTCCTGCATCCCCATTATCGATATTATCATCTGGAACAGAGGAGATGCTTGGTTTGTATTTGACAAGTAAATAAGTGGAGAAAGAAACAAAAAAAAACCCATTATTGCTCATTCTCTACATAAGGAAACATGTTCAAGGGAGCATCATTTCAGGAGGTCCTCATTAGGCTGTCCTCAGATGCTGGGAAGAATACTTGACCTTCCAGCAATTGCAACTGTACTCACTTTATAGATGAATTTGCCTTTTAGAAAATATCCAAAATTATGTTCTTGTGGGACTCCTAACAGTGGGAGCAGGGGCTGTCTCTGACTCTTTTGCGTGCTTTTGGGACCCTATTCCTCATATTGGGTTGCCTTGCCCAGTCTTAATATGAGAGGATGTGCCTAGTCTTATTGAAACCTGATATGCCATGTTTGTTTGATATCCCTGGGAAGCCTGCCCACTTTTGAAGGGAAACAGAGGAGGGATGGATCTGGGGGAGAGGAGAGATGAGGGGGAGGGCCTGAGAAGAGAGGAGGGAGGAGAAACTGCTGTCAGGATGCAATATATGAGAGAAGCATAAATAAAAATAAAAAAAGAAGAAAGTACCCAAAGTCTTCCAGAAGTAAACATAGACCAAAAGTAAGTTGTATATTATAATTTTAGATTTTAAAGACAAAATATAAAATAACATCTAGTTCTTTGGTTCATCAGTACATGAAAGCAGCATCTAAGGAATACCAAAAACATTGTATGTGTCTGCTCTGTGGTTTGAAAGGTGAATGATTTTCTAATGGAACCACTTTCAAGGGAAAGGTTCTGCTTTTAAAAGCACCATCATTTTATATTTATATTCATCCTCTGCATCACTGCTGAAAGAGAAGTCTCCACTGAATTCAGATAAGCTAGAAAAATTCTGCTCTTGATTCTTACCAGATGTGTGCAGTATAGATTTCTCCTCGGTGTACCTTTAGAATGTAGAAAGCTATTGACTCTAGTGGCGCCTGAAAAAGAAACTGGGTCTGAAGAATTTTGATCTAACTAATAATGCTGGTTCATGGGAGGCTTGCCATATAGTTCAGTAACAGGAAACAAGGAATCATCGGACTTGTCTGTTTGGGTATGTATTATTCTAAATACTATTCTTTACTAAGTTTTGTGTTACATTATGATAATGTCATTAAAGTACTTTTTAGGCATAGAGAAGTATGGATTGATTTTTGTCTACATTGTCTCTTGGTAATGATTTGCCATATAATTGCATTTCTTATTTCTTTATTGGTCATTCTCATCAAATGGAATAATAACATATTGATTTAACACTATAGGTGTCCAATAAGTCGTTGAGTTACAAAAGTGTTAAACTCGTGTAATTAATGGTTTACTTTGCTTTCTGCTCTGCTGTTACTTACTCATATTTTTTTGTGTCCTGGCATTAGAGTAAGTAGATAAAAATGTCTTCTCTTCTGCATTTGCTGGCAATATATTAATAAACAGGCAATCAAGTAACAATATAGCCAATTGCAATTATTTTTCCTCATTATGTAGAGTCATTACATCAGACAAGTTTCAAGTTCTACCCCATAACAATCATGAATAGCTATGTGGAGCAGTGTGCTGAGAAGTATGTAGCCAGATCTAGGGCAATGGGGAACCATGTTATAATTGATTAGCATGTAATAAGAGATTAGAATACATGCTGAACTTGGATAGTGAATGGGCATTAAGGAGGAAGAAAAACTGTATTTCCTTAACTAGAGTGTTCTTTGTCATGAACTTTTGGTTAACTACATTCTTTCCCAAAACTATGTGATTCCTAACACAGTGACAGAAGCTAGGGAACAAAAAGAAGACTGGGACTGGAGTTGATAGTCACTGTAGATGGAACTCTTTTTCTACTTAAAATCCATATTTTTTATACATCTTGGGAAACAAAGGAACCATAACCCATCCATAACCAGGGCAATATAGCTTGGGATGTTAACTATTTAAATACATTATGCTTAATATTACTTACATTAGTATACATAAACATTATTTCTAAAAGTTTATACAAGCAACATTTTCTTTTGTTATTTATCAACACTATTGGTATGCAGCAGTACCTGAATGGCAATTCTCAATGCTGAGAGGTCTGTGATCTTGGTTGTCCTGCCTGTTCAAGGTGCTTCAGTATCCAGCCATGAACAACCACAGCCTACTTTATGTTTCTCTCATTTTGTCTTCTTTCCTAGTGAGAACTAGGTGTCAAACTTCACTTCCAGCCACTGAAGACTTCAGTGAGTTGCATGAGCAGAATAATAACTGTCTTGATTTCCTCATGTTCTTAGATCACAAAATGTGGTTTTCTTCAATTTTGCACTCATAACATCAGAAAATTCCTTATGGCCAGCTGACTAAAGGAACATTTTAAAATTAATGTAATGTTTTAATAATTAAGAATTTCATAAAACCTATCTTGATCATATTCACACCCCACTTCTCCCCACAACTCCTCCCAGATCCACCCTCTCCTTCTTATCCCCCCCCACCAATTTGTGTTTTTTTTTTATTTAGAAGAAATTATCTCACAGCAGATGTCCCCTGGCTCTTACAATCTTTCTACACCCTTTTTCTTGATCTTCCCTGAGCCTTAGGTATGAAGTTTTCAAGCCTAGCTATTTATTGATCATGATACCAAACAGAAGGATCTGCTACAGTATCCCAAATTTACGTGGATCCTCCCTTTCTCTGTCACATTCTGATGTTATATGCATGTTATACCTTGCCTCTTCTGAACTTTAGCTTCTGGATTGTTGTTCTCAAGGGTTACCTGATTCATTTTTCTTCTGCCTCTGCTTCTGAGTCTAATCCTTTCTCATTTTATTCATTTCATATCATCAAAATCCTATTGCCCCTGGCCTGCTTTAGTCAACTAACATAAATGTAAAAGACTCCTTAGCCCATGTTGGTTCCCAAAACTGTACCAGTACTCATTAGATGGACACTTCAATAATACCATGGTTTACCTTTCACTTTTTGCTCACCACTAACACTTCAGGTGAGGTTTCAGGTTAGCAAACATAGACTATCTATAATGACCTATTGTCGGTGAACAGTTTGTCCTCGAATGAACTTTGGAAGCTCAAAAGAACTTACATATCATAACTAAATGTATTCTTGTCCTTCCTCTCAAATATAAAAGTAAACATCCTTATTATTATGGACATACATTCTAATTAATCAGTCAGAATTGTATCATATTGTATAGGAATAGTGGTACTTTCTACCCCAGAAAAAGTAGGGGTGGTAGTTTATAAATAATAATTATATTCTCACTTTTAGTAATTAGAAAAATAGTTTGAATGGAACAGATGAATGGTTTCCCACAGCTGAATAGAAATCAAAATAATTAGCATAGTATAATAAAAGTTTGCTTTAGAGATGAGCTATTTTTAGGACTCCATCCTTGCAAATATCTTAAGGGATTCTAGACAAAATAAAAAATAAATAAATAAAAGATGAAAGAAGCTGCCACAAACAGCTAGCTTTAAGTGCTTTTTCTGAATAACAATGAAAGATGTGGTGATATATTGTGTACCCTAATAAACTTTGGCTGAATATCAGAGAGCAGAACAAGCCGCTAGATTAAACAGAAAGGTCAAGCCCTGGAGGCACACACCTTTAATCTTAGCACTCAGGAGGCAGAGGTCCATCTGGATCTCTGTGAGTTCAAAGACACCCTGGACTACATGAGATTGACTCAGTCTAGGAGAGAAACAGAGTCAGGCAGTGGTGGCACACACCTTTAATTCCAGCACTTGAGATTTTATGCCTTTGCTTGGGAAGCACACGTGCCTTTATTCCCAGGAAGTGATGTCAGGGCAGAGAAAGGTAATAAGGCACAAGGAGACAGGAACTAGAGGCTTTTCAGGCTGAGGAGTCCTAGAGGTAAGACATGGCTTGTTCCTTTGTCTCTTGGATCTTTTAGCATTTACCCCAACATCTGGCTCCAGTTTTTTTTTTATTAAAAGATCATTTAACATTCATGTTACAGGACTTGGAAAACAAAGTAAGAAATATACCAAAATGTCACTCAAGCAACTGTCTACACACACACACACACACACACACACACACACACACACACACACACTTAGTAAATCCCATAAACTGCCAAGGCCATGTCTTGTAGATCAGAGACTCCCAAAAGTAGGGACATCATTACGAAGTCCTGGCTAATTGAAAACAATACAGGGATTTTTTTTCACAACAGCATGAGAAGAAAAAGTAAAATCTCTTGTCACAGAAAGGATAGAGTTAATTAATTTTCCATCTCCTGAAGGCAGGAGTCAATTGGCCAGAAATAGGACATCTAATTTTAAAGACGTATTATTTACCTATTGCACTATTGCTTCTAAATAGCTTGACATCATTGAACAAGGCACAAAATTCAGAACTAAATTAGTCATGTAAACAGTATTTTCTAAATATTAGCTCAAATAAATGTACATCACTCCCCAAACAAGGACACATCCTAAAACAATCAATAAAGTGGATTTAAAAAAAAAAAATATCAGCAACCAATAAGAAGTCAGGATGACTAATATGAAAACAGCAATTCTAATGCTGGAAATTATTTTGAGCTCTTTTCATAGTCTAAATTTCTTTTTTTAATTACTTCTTATTAAATATTTTATTTTTTATACTTTTTTATTATTTTATTTTATTTTACAATACTATTCAGTTCTACATAACAGCCACAGATTCCCTTGTTCTCCCCCTGCCCTTCCCCCCAGCCCACCCCCCACTCCTACCTCCTCCAGGGCAAAGCCTCCCCTGAGGACTGAGATTGACCTGATAGACTCAGTCCGGGCAGGTCCAGTCCCCTCCTCCCAGATTGAGCCAAGTGTCCCTGCATAAGTCCCAGGTTTCAAACAGCTAACTCATGCAACGAGCCCAGGACCTGGTACCACTGCCTAGATGCCTCCCAAACAGATCAAGCCAATCAACTGTCTCACCTATTCAGAGGGCCTGATCCAGTTGGGGGCCCCTCAGCCTTTGGATCATAGTTCATGTGTTTCCATTCGTTTGGCTATTTGTCCCTGTGCTTTATCCAACCTTGGTTTCAACAATTCTCACTCATATAAACCCTCCTCTTTCTCGCTAATTAGACTCCCAGAGCTCCACCCGGGACCTAGCCGTGGATCTCTGCATCCAGATTCCTCAGTCCTTGGATGGGGTTTCTGGCACAACTATTAGGGTGTTTGGCCATCCTATCACCAGAGTAGGTCAGTCCCGGCTGTCTCTCGGCCATTGCCAGCAGTCTTTTGTGGGGATATCTTTGTGGATTTCTGTGGGCTTCTTTTTTTTTTTTTTTTTTTTTTTTTTTTTTTTTTTGGTTTTTCGAGACAGGGTTTCTCTGTGTAGCTTTGTGCCTTTCCTGGAGCTCACTTGGTAGCCCAGGCTGGCCTCGAACTCACAGAGATCCGCCTGCCTCTGCCTCCCGAGTGCTGGGATTAAAGGCGTGCGCCACCACCACCCGGCCTCTGTGGGCTTCTTTAGCACTTTGTTTCTTCCTTTTCTCGTGTGGTCTTCATTTACCTTTTGTTAAATGCACCCACAGCAAGGAGCTTTGTAAATAAAAATTACATTACTGCTGTTGTTGGGAAGTTCTGGATTATCTAGACACAGCTAAAATGGATGATCAAGAAGATCATATCCAAATATCTCTACGTGTGTGACTTGTTTTCATTTTTATTTTACCCCATTTTTCTTTTTTCTTTTCTTTCTTTTTTTTCTTTGTTTTGACACTACAGGGTATATAGCACTGGCCAGTCTTGAACTCATTTTTGCAAACTAGACTGGCCTCAAATTTACAGAGATCTGATTGCTTCTGCTTCCCAAGTGCTAGGATTAAAGGTGTGTGCCACCATGCCCAGCTCCTCTATGCATTTTCAATTGAGTATGAACAAACGGAATTCACCCTCTTTACCATCCCTTTCCAAATCCAAAGGTGTGTGCCACCATGGCTGCTGCCAAAATATTCATGGATGTGTAGCCTTCACTGGAATATGGTGGCTTACCAGTGGTTACACTCTTAAAGAAACTGTCTCTCCTTCTCCCAATAGTAGCAATTATCAAAAGCTCCTTAGTTAAAGTTTGAAATTCAAATTCAAACTACTGACCTTGCATTTTTATTAGGTAGATCTGGTAACCCCAAAAGCCAATAAAGAGTAGAAATTAGTATATAAACACAAAAGAAAAATACATTCATAATGATATTTTGTTTTAAGGATACATCTTGTTATTATGATCCTTTGGTGTGTGTGTGTGTGTGTGTGTGTGTGTGTGTGTGTGTGTGTGTGTGTGTGTGTATTTATAGTATAAGATATTTGGAACCCTTATTACAAATTAGAGATTCTGAAATTATAATTTGCATGTAGTTTGAAATGTTTAATTATTAGTAAACTACCAAAAGCATTAAGAATATTTTGTTTTTTTATAAACAAGTTTTATACACATATCATAATGTGACTTATGACCATTGTAATTTTGATTAATTAGATTTATATGCATTATTATAGGTCTTAAAAATATTTCATTTATTAAGTTTGCAAGATTGGCCCATCAAGCATTTGAAGTGTTTTTGAGAATGAAATTTATTACATTTCTAAATGTATTCAACATGAAACTAACAGGAAATATATTACGTTAATCAAAGAAGTGAAAGAGTTTTTAAATCAAATAAAAGAATTTTAAGTTGAATATAAAGATTTAAAGAAAAATGGAAAGGACTGGAAAGATGTCTCTGTGTATAATGTGCTTGCTACACAAACACACTGACCTGAGATTAGATTCCCCAACACCCAGTTAAAATCCAGGCACAGCAACACCTGTCTGTAACCCTGGTAACGGAGGAGGGGTCAGAGACAGGCAGATTCACAGCAAATACCAAGTAGATAGTGGAGCAGTCAGTTTAGTTGAAATGGTAAGCCCCAGGTTCAGTGACAAATTCTATCTCAAAAGAATCTTTTTAAGGTTGAGAGCAAGAGAAGAAGACACTCAACATCATTCTCTGGCCCTTGCATAGGCACAGGAAAAGATACCCATATACTTAACTGTATACACCACACATATACATATGTACACACACACACACATACATAAATACATACACACAGAGAGAGTACATTATCAATTGGGTTTTAACTTGTAAATATTAATGTGATTGTAGAGCTGAAGATGTAGTTCAGTTGGTAGAATATTTGCCTAGCATGCTTAAAGACCTGAGTTCCACTCTGTACTGTATAAACTGTTGTGTTAATGCACACCTCTAGTCTTATCACTCGGGAGGTGGAACCAAGAGAAGATCAAGCTCATCTTCAATTACTCAGTGCGTTTGAGGCCAGTCTGGAATGCGTTAGACTCTGCTTGTATACATGCATGACACACAAAAATCAAGCTAAAACTCAACTAAAAGTATGCTTCCTGCAGCTTAGCTTTCATATTATTGGAAGGTTCTGTATAAGATGCTCAGAGAGAAATGCCATCAAGATCATACTCAGCTGTAATCCCTGTGAGCTAGAATACAATCTGTCAGGCAAGATGTATCTACCAGTACAATAGTGGCATGCCCGTTTGATGAGTAATCAGCTGCTTTCTGATTAAATTTGAGGTCTGTTCCATGGAAAGAAACATATGCCTGGAATTGTAAACCCATTCAAAGACCTATGGCTGGGGAAGTCACAAGCCCAAGTGGGGAACTTAATACTGATGTTTTTGGTAAAACTGCTTCCTAAATATTTAGGTTTCTATCCATAAACTAGTGCTGTTTGCAGCCCTGGCCAAAGGAGCCCCTTTATGCTACTGGCAGCAATCCATTCAGAGGCTCATAACCAGCCAAAGTTGTGACAGTAAGTGACTGCTGTGTGCTCAGCTGTAACTTGGATATCTACATCAAGCCCCTCAATCCTAGAACACATCTGGGAAGCAGGGGTAGAAAGACTGAAAGAGCCAGTGTATGAGTAGAGTGCTCTGAAATGCTGTCAAAGGGACATAACATAGTCGTTGTAATTATGAACACACAGCAGTTGTGGTTACCTGCACAAGACCTGCACACACACAAAAAAAAAATACATGAAAATAGGGGTGACTAGTTGGGAAGAAGGGGGTCAGCAGGAGTGGAACAGACATAAGGATAATAGTGGTGAATATTCACAACATATGTACATGAAATCGTCAAAAATAAAAAGGAAAAATTAAATGTGGTTGCAAACATTTCTACACAGCTGTATTCTGACTCCACTCACCTTCATTCTCAATTGGCCTTCTTTCAGGCCTCATTAGATTGTTCCTAGCACCCAGGTATTTGTGGCAAGTTGTTCTTTTTTTTTGCTTTGAGAATATATGCTCCTCTCTGTCCCACATTATCATTAAATTATTTTCTTCTTTCAAAGCTACATTTTTAGAACTTCCTAATTGGGTCAGAACTCTTGGTATATAGGCCCACAATAGAGGAACAAGAAACTATTGGTTAATGCTATTATTATTGCTACTATTGTTTGTAGGGTGGGGAATCTTGTTCTGCTTCCATTTTGATTAACAAATATTTGGTCAACTTTCTATTGCATTTTGTCAGAGAAGACAAAAGGCACCTTCAGCACTTTTCTAGAAAACAGCTTTAGCCAACTATCCAATTTTATTGACTGCAAGTTCAATGTTGCTGGAGAGCTTCTCTCCAGGTTCCCCAAGCCCTGTAGTCCCACAATCCACTTATAAAATAATCACTCAGATGCTTATATCACTTATAAAATGTATGGCCGTGACAGGCTTCTTGCTAACTGTTTTTTTTTATCTTAAATTAACCCATTTTTATAAATCTATACCTTGCCACGTGGCCGGTGGCTTACCAGAGTCTTTACATGCTGCTTGTCCTGGCGGTGGCTGTAGTGTCTCCCTCCCTTCTTTCTGTTTCTCCAATTCTCCTCTCTCCTTGTCCCGCCTACACTTCCTGTCTGGTCACTGGCCATCAGTGTTTTATTTATATAGAGTGATATCCACAGCACTTTCCCTTTTTTTTCTTTTTTTTAAAAAGGAAGGTTTTAACTTTAACATGGTAAAATTACATATAACAAAACAATTACCGAGCAAGAATTATAGTTATAATATAAAAGAAGATGTCCTATCTATTTTATATTTGTGAGTTTAAGGTTTTATAGCTAACTTATCTTTTATCATAACTGAGGAAATTACAACTATCTAGTTTTCAACCACATCAAAGACCTGAGAAGGAACATAATGGTACCTGAGAAATGGTAGATGGATGTAAGCAACTTTCGGGAATCTTGCAAAAGTAGACCAAGACAGCTGGCAGCCTGGACAGTCACCTAATGTTTCTCAGCATTGCTGGTGCATTTAAATTGGCTACAGGCCTAGAGTATCTGACAGACAATTTTTAGAAGCAGGAATTCTGAGAGACCATCTTACCCTGTCTTGGCAGAGTACAGTGGTCGCTTTCCTTGTGTCCCGCTTGCCCAGAAAGGACAGCATTACATTTGTACTGTCAGCCATCAAGGCAAGGGCAGTTCTTTGCCCAGTAGGCCATTTTGTGCCAAAAAGACAAACTTCCCAATGGAAATGTCTTAGAAGCCCAACATTCTCTCGGAATCAATTTGTGCAGCCAGGAGCAATTGTGTCTCATGTCAACAGAATTTTAAGTTATTTAAATGCCATATTCTCTAGGTCTATAAAGTGTTTGAAGATTACCTATCTATCTGAAATATATCTATGTATACCTAGAAGACTTAACTAACATGGCTACAGATATGATTATTATAGATGACTAATTATTAATCTATTTTTTAATTATCCATTACAATTTTAAATGAGTTACATAAACATAATACCTCAAACAAGAATAGAAATATATATATACAGTATAACAAAATTAACTTCAAGTTTGTATCAATAAACTAAAATTTATACCAATGTAAAACATTTTAAACAAGTTGTTTTTTTAAAGGAGGTTTATTAATCTACCCTTTTATCTTATCATCTCCATATGTTCCTATATATCTATATCATATCCCTTTTTCTTTTTTTAGAAAGAGATCACATTTATAATCAACCTGTTTTAAATAAAAATATTGGTTTTTCTCTGTCCCACACCAGAGGGCTCTTCTGATTTGGGACAAAAGAATCTCTTAACCATTTTTAAAGCAATATGTCTGGGTTTAGAGGGGGAGTGAGCCAATTCCACCTCTAAAGCCAGCTTGGTATATTTGGGAATTTGGGCGTAGCATCTCTTACTACTTCCTGCTGGAGGGGGGCGCTGTATCTTATGGGGACGCAAAGAAAATTTTAGGCCTATGGGGTAGTCCTTGAGGCTGTATTATGTGAACCAGTTGCCTTGAAACCGCTCTGGATGTTGGATCATCTGGGCCATGGTGTCATTGGAGACCTTTCAGGGGGTCTTGGCTAGTGCAACCTGATGTACCTTAATCTGGAACAAATCCACAGCCTCTGGCTTTCTGTGGAAACAAAAGCAGAACCTCTTTTCCAAAGCAACATATCCTTAAATCGAAATTTTGAAGTCAAAGTACCTTTAAAATGTACATTTTGGCATAACTCAACAGCTTTTGTAATCAAATGTTTTTTTTTCAGTTACGAATATCAAAGAGAACATAATCCAGATTCTCTGTGTGGTAGCCATTTTTACGTGGCTTATTTTTTATATTACCTTGAGCCTATAGGTTTAAACTGCACCATTTTAAGACTGAAACAGCCCTGTGGCTGCTGGCTCCGCCCACTTCAGCTTCCCAACATGGCAATGATAAGTTTTCCGCCAGCTCTGGGAGTCATCAAGTCTCAGAAATAGTGGATCTAAGCTTTTATCAAAGCAGTGTATAGCCCAGAAACCTCTTTTTTTAAAAAAAAAAAATAATAGTAAAGACTAAATCCACCACACAGCTTAATGTGCCGCTGGCAGACGCCTCATTTTCGCCATACTGGTGGTCAAACGCACACGCCAGGAACCCGCCAGTGTTCAAACCTGCGTTTTGGGGCGTCTAGCTGCCCGTATGAGACAAGAAGCAGGAACCTGGTTTTGGCTCTGTTTAGAATTGGTTATTAAACATTCTCAGGTTTAAGGTGGAAACTCGAGCCGTTGGGCGCCATTTGTTGCTGGAGAGCTTCTCTCCAGGTTCTACCAAGCCCCGCAGTCCCACAATCCACTTATAAAATAATCACTCAGACGCTTATATCACTTATAAAATCTATGGCCGTGACAGGCTTCTTGCTAACTGTTCTTTTATCTTAAATTAACCCATTTTTATAAATCTATACCTTGCCACGTGGCTGGTGGCTTACCAGAGTCTTTACATGCTGCTTGTCCTGGCAGTGGCTGCAGTGTCTCTCTCCCTTCTTCCTGTTTCCCCAATTCTCCTCTCTACTTGTCCCACCTACACTTCCTGTCTGGTCACTGGCCATCAGTGTTTTATTTATATAGAGTGATATCCACAGCAGTTCAATCTTCCACAAAACACCAGAACATAAGCATGATCTGTCAAATCCTTTATCTGCCATAAATGAGAATAGTCTTTCATCCAGTTTCCGATATCATTTCTTACTTGTGCTACCTCAACAGAATTAACTTACCCATATTTCCATAAAGATACTGCCTGCTCATTGGATAGCTTCCTCCCTGCTGGCTAACGTTCACAGTGCCAGAAGATTCTATGCAGGCTACTCAGGTGAAAATTCAATATTCCTACCCAGCTGTAGAAGCTGTGTACTACAATATTAACCTGTGAAGGAAGATGTGCCTACTGGTGCAACAGTGTCATGGCTATTTGGGGTAATCAACTATTTTCTGATTGGATGTGATGCACTCCACAGGAGGTAATAAATACCTGTTAGGGCAAACCCAGCCAAAAGCATTGTGACTGCAAAAATTAAAGACCGTCATGGATGGGGTAAACCCACTATTGTTTTCTGACTAAATGAATAGGTGGTAGAACTGAATATTTATGTCTATACTCATAGAACAGTGCTCTTCTTAGTCATGGTCAAAGAAGCTTATTTTTTATAACCTTTGTTTATTGGGGTGGACATGTGTGTACCATAGCACACAAATGGATGTCAAAGAACAGTTGTAGGAGTCATTAGGTCCTGGGGAGAGAACTCAGGTCCTTGGGCTTGGTGACAAGCACCTTTACCCACTGAACTGTCTCAAAAGCCCTATAAAATGTTCTTCTAGCAGTGGGCAGTGGTCACTGCAGAGATTTATAACTCAAAGTACTGTGAATATGTGATAACAGTGCTTACTGCTCTTGCAGAAGATGTGGGTTCAGTTCCCGGCACTCACGTGGAGGGTCACAACCATTTGTAGCTGTAACTCCAGTTCCAGCTGATCCAATGCTCTCTTCTGGCCTCCATGGGCATGAGGCACATATGTAGCACATAGACATGCATGCAGGCAAACCACTCATTCATGGAAAATATAAATAAATAGATCTAAAATACAAAAAGGGCTGACAATAAGTGACTCTGAATGCTCAACCCTCAACAAGATATCTATATCATGCCCTATAAGATGTAGGGAACAAAACAAAAGAAGGTATAGGAAGAATGAAAGAGCCAAAGGAGTAGTGTTATTAAACATTGTGTTCTGAATAGGACATGACTATTGCAATCATGAACTCACAGCAGTAGATTGGACCTTCAAGACAAGGTCATGAGTCCCTAGCAATTCATGAGGAGCTTTTGACAGCTAATGGTTTCAAGAAGAGAGAATGCCATTTTTCAGTGTTGTAGTCATTGGTTAAGTGTCCGAGGATCCAATGGTGAAGAAGGGGAGAGAGGGAGGGAGTGAGGGAAGGAGAGAGGAGGAGGGAGGGAGAGGAAGGAGAAGAAGGAGGAGGAGAAAGAGGAGGAGGAGGAGGAGGAGAATGAATGAATTCCATACAATGAAATAGAATTAAACTCAGTTTCAAAGAAAAAGATGTGAAAATTGGAGAAAGCTAGTTGGGAAGGAGGTGAGTGAGAGTTTGAGGAGAGGAGAGCGTGAATTTGGTGACAATATATTGTATTCATAAATGAAATTTTCAAAAAATAAAAACCTATTTTAAGAAAGAATTTTGCGCTTTCTGCCTGTTGACGCGCCCGAGGAAGCATCGCTGAAGGCTCTCGTTGCCCTGCCGTCATGTCCAAGTCAGAGTCTCCCAAAGAGCCGGAACAGCTGCGGAAGCTCTTCATTGGAGGGCTGAGCTTCGAAACAACTGACGAGAGCCTGAGGAGCCATTTTGAGCAATGGGGAACACTCACGGACTGCGTGGTAATGAGAGATCCAGGGGCTTTGGGTTTGTCAAATACACCACTGTGGAGGAAGTGGATGCCGCTATGAATGCAAGACCACACAAGGTGGATGGAAGAGTTGTGGAATCTAAGAGAGCCGTGTCGAATGAAGATTCTCAGAGACCAGGTGCCCAGTTAACTGTGAAAAAGATCTTTGTTGGCGGTATTAAAGAAGACACTGAAGAACATCACCTGCGAGGTTATTTTGAGCAGTATGGAAAGATCGAAGTGATTGAGATCATGACTGACAGAGGCAGTGGAAAAAAGAGAGGGTTTGCTTTTGTCACTTTTGATGACCATGACTCTGTGGACAAGATTGTTATTCAGAAATACCATACTGTGAATGGCCACAACTGTGAAGTCAGAAAAGCCCTGTCAAAGCAGGAGATGGCTAGTGCTTCATCCTGCCAAAGAGGTCGAAGTGGTTCCGGAAACTTTGGTGGTGGTCGTGGAGGCGGTTTTGGTGGCAATGACAATTTTGGTCGAGGGGGGAACTTCAGTGGTCGTGGTGGCTTTGGTGGCAGCCGTGGTGGTGGATATGGTGGCAGTGGAGATGGCTAGAATGGATTTGGTAATGATGGAAGCAATTTTGGAGGTGGTGAAAGCTACAGTGATTTTGGCTTTTACAACCATCAGTATTCAAACTTTGGACCAATGAAGGGAGGAAACTTTGGAGGCAGAAGTTCTGGCCCTTATGGTGGTGGTGGCCAGTACTTTGCTAAACCACGAAGCCAAGGTGGCTATGGTGGTTCCAGCAGCAGCAGCAGCAGCTATGGCAGTGGCAGGAGGTTCTAATTACAGCCAGGAAACAAAGTTCAGCAGGAGAGGAGAGCCAGAGAAGTGACAGGGAAGCTACAGGTTACAGCAGATTTGTGAACTCAGCCAAGCACAGTGGTGGCAGGGCCTAGCTGCTACAAAGAAGACATGTTTTAGACAATACTCATGTGTATGGGCAAAAAACTCCAGGACTGTATTTGTGACTAATTGTATAACAGGTTATTTTAGTTTCTGTTCTGTGGAAAGTGTAAAGCATTCCAACAAAGGGTTTTACTGTAGACCTTTTTTCACCCATGCTGTTGATTGCTAAATGTAATAGTCTGATCATGACGATGAATAAATGTGTCTTTTTTTTCTTTTCTTCTTTTTTTTCTATTTTCTTCTTTTTTTTTTCTTTTTAAATGTGCTGTGTAAAGTTAGTCTACTCTGAAGCCATCTTGGTAAACTTCCCCAACAGTGTGAAGTTAGAATTCCTTCAGGGTGGTGCCAAGTTCCATTTGGAATTTATTTATAATTGCTTGGGTGGAGAAGCCATTGTCTTCAAAAAACCTTGGTGTAGTTAAACTGCCAGTTACTGTTGTGACTTTAATGAGTTTTACCATTAAAAGGGTCATCCAAGCAAAGTCACAGTTTGGTTACAATAAAATGGTTGTGGACACACCCTATGCAATATCAAAATTGAATAATGGTATCAGATAAAATAACAGATGGGAATGAAGCTTGTGTATCATCCATTATCATGTGTAAATCAATAAACTATTTAATTCTCTTGAAAAAAAAGAAAGAATTTTGCTCCTATTTACCTGTATGTACTCTAAGAACATCAAGGCTTTTCTACAGATCATTTATTTTCTTTCTGAGCCCTCATGAGAATTGCTCTTCATAATTCATGGAAATTTCAGATTTCCCTACTCTGCTCCTCTAAATTCTTTAAAGTTCTAAAGTCACCTTTGTCTCATCAAATATACATGGATCAGTCTAATCCATTCCCTGTTGCCCATACCAAATCATACTTCTTTATGTAGATTTCTCTGGACTCTGGTAGTTGCATCTTTCACTTAATACCTTTCCAGTCTTCCTATGCCCAGTTAGCTCTATAATTCCACATTTACACATAACTATAAATACAGTTCTTTAGACATTATCTACTATTCTCCCCTGGTCAGTGGATCTCTAGCATAGTTATCAGATGTTGTAGCAATTCAGACTCGACTATGGAATTAGAAGTTTTGTGGATGAGTACTGAAAAATCTGCATTTTTACATCCTTATAGCTGATTATTTGATTTCATAACATCCCAGAATATTTTCCCTAAACTGAAACAGACTCCAAAAGACTGACACCTCATTCTTCTGTGAATTATTTCCCTTTCTCCATTCCTGTTGCTTCAGTTGCAATAAACACTCAATAAAAGTGTTAAATTTTAATTTAATGTGGCCACAGGGGGACTGTAGAACAGAAGATGTAGCTGCAAATCCCAGGAACTTTTTTTTAACAATTTCTACAACTTAGTTTTCAGTTGGTTTTATTATAAAGATAAAGAAATGTACTCAGTGGCCTTAAATCTATCAAAATTTGACATTCTTTCTTCTCTCACACTTATGATCCACTACTGAGATTTCAAAATATACGTAATAAAAATGTACAGCTTCCATTGACATCTACTGCACTAGAAAAAGTCTCTAGCGATTCTTAATCACCATGAGAATAATGTTCTTGCTTTTCATCCCTGCAGCTTTTAATATCTGTACACTGTATTTAATCATCTGGACCCCCTAATTTACTGACATTTAAATGATCTCAAATTATATTTCCTGGAGCACTGTTCCAAATAAGGAACTTTTAAAAGATAACACAGGGTCTTATTAGTTACAAATTATGTTGTTGGCTGCCATGTGCAGCTTCTACACTTTCCTGAAAAAGAATTATCCTACTTAAAGAATTTTATTTTAATTTTTTACCAGTGTCTGTATAATTATGTAACCATCAGAATTTTTATATTTCATCAGTAAAATATACCATAACAAATAAGAAGCTCCTTTCTCATTTCAGTAGTGATCAGATTCAATATTGTAAACATGTATAATATTTTTATATTTCCATTATATTTCTATCACATATTTCACTATGTTTTATTCTTAACACATCCCAGTAAGACTAACAAAGCTACAGTTATTCAAAATATCTCCAGTGAAACTAATAGAGCTACTATTGCACAGTTTTATAAATGACTCAAATAACTTTCAAGTAAGTCTAAGTCATGTGCTTTGTGAACACCACTAAATACTGTAATGCCATATAGTGTTGTTATACTACTATATCAAAGGTTTACCAAAGGTTTAGCTGGCTACAATTCTGACACATACTCCTATGATCTAACTACTCACATGTCCCCCACCAACATATGATATTACTGACCATATGCTTACTGACTGTGGTAATGTCAATGTAATTGGCCCCCGTAAGCTCATGGAGAGTGGCACTATTAAGAGGTGTGGCTTTGTTGGATTAGATATGGCCTTGTTGGAGGAAGTGTGTCACTGTGGGGGTGGGCTTTGAGGTCTCATACATGCTCAAGCCACACCCAGTGTCTCAGACCACCTCCCATTGCCTGCAGGTCAAGATATAGGACTCTGAGTTCCTTCTTCAGCACCATGTCTTCTGGCATGCGACTATGTTGCACCAAGATGATAATAAATTAAACCTCTGAAACTTTAAGCCAATCCAATTAAATGTTGTCCTTTATAAGAGTTGCTGTGGTCATGGTGTCTCTTTACAGTAAAAGAAACTCTAAGATACCGACCATATGCTGACAAACTGATTGTTCCAATTTTATATAAGTACTTTTCTGAGACAGTGAACTGCCATTGTTCATGTAGCAAGTATTTTACACACATACAAAGCTAGGCCAGTCTAGTTTTCTTACTGGAAAAGGATGGTAGAGCATAATTTTTTTTTCTGTCAACCAAATACAAAATCTATTGTTTATCCATATTTCTACAAGGGCAGCATGCACAAGCCCTGACCTACATAGATGAGTGTCTCTAAATGGATATTTCCTGGTTATTTAAGAAGTTCAATAAGGATATCTGGTTGGGGATAGGACATGAAAGTAAAGGGGGACTATCAAGCATGTGGAAGAGAAAGTGGGGAAATAATGGGAATAAGAAAGAGTAATAGACAGAGTGAATATGATCAAAGTACAGTGTATGCATGTATAGAAATGCCATAATGAAAGCCATTACTTCATACAATTATCATAAGCTAATAAAAACTTACTTCAGATTGCATATCCCTCAAAACTTGGGGATTTGAGAGTTCATTAAGATTCTATATATTGCTTATGAAAAACACCCACTATTCTACTCTTTATTATTCTAGGTATTACTGATTCATGTCAGAGAGGTGGTGTCAAAGCTCAGTCATGGAGTTTTTTTAGTAACTTGGCTTTTATGGAGGTCAGATAACAGAATCAAAAAAGAGCCACCCAATGCAATACTAACCCTGTACCAGTAATGTAAGGTACTACCTATGTCTTTCCATTCATTACACAGGAAGGATTACAGCAACACCAGAAATATCATTAATAGGTGCAACAACAGGAAGCCAAGAGCTGACAAGAATACAGAGAAGATAGAATCTGCCCCTCTGATGAACTTCTTGATTTGTTGTGCACCTCCCCATTCTTCGTTCAGAAATGGAAAACTTACTGCCTTATCCTCTAAGTGTTCTTAGTTGACAACCTTCAGCTTCCATCTACTACTAGTTATATTTTCCATTGTTATACTGAATTACTTATGACAATTAGCTTATAAACAGAGGTTTATTTTGGCTTCGAGTTCTAAAGATTTCAGTTTATGTTTGAGTGGCACCATTGCTGTAGACTTGTCATGAGATAGTACATCCTGGCAGGCATGTGAGGTGGAGTAAGACCACTAATTGCATAAGCTGAGAGCAAAAAGGGAAGAGGTTATATTCCCACAATTCCCTTCAAGGACATTATTTCAATGACTTCCCACAGGCTCCTTCTCCTATCCATTGTACAAACTCCCAAGAGGCCAGCCTTGGCTATCAAGTCTTTAATAAATGGATCTTAGAGAGACAAGCAAGATCCAAACTACAGGATAGTCCATTATAGGTGAGAAAAAAAAGCTATTTGGCCCAGCATCATATCCTCTTTCAAACCATTATCCAATAGCTCACAAATGCAAAATATGAAGTCCTGGCTCCTGAATTCAACTGTAAATCTCTCCAAAGAGCCATCACCATTTCAGAGTTCTCTAAGTATTGGTCAAGACTTGTAACTCCCAGATCAATTCTGCTTCTTCTTTTCTTCCTATACATATAAACCATGTTTGCTAGTCCTCACCTCAAATTATTCTTCTTGTTTTCACCTACTTTGCTAGATACGTCTATTTGGGAGGTTAGTCCCATAGCTGAAAGGGGAGAGAAAAGCTTTATTTTAAAATAAACCTAAATTTTGATTTTTATATAACTAGGAATTTTAATACACTAGTCACAGACTGTTCATTTAACACTGCAAGCAACTGAAAAAGATAAAGAGTCTGCTTGAGATTCTGTCCATGAGCAGAAAGGGAGCTCTTATGGAATGAGCTGGAAAGTCACTATTGTGAAAAATTAAAGTGCTTTCCTGATTTCACCTCACTGTGTCCAGTCTGGTCAATAAACTAGTTACACAGGTCACACAACAGTTTTCCCGGCTTCTGAAGTTCATTCTTCTCTGACATTCAATTTTGAAGATGATTGCTGTTGCCTTCAATTCATCTTCGTAGGAAATCATGCAGTGATTTCTGTGATGCTGCCAGAACTGAAGACATGTTTGTCATTCATTTGTATGGACCTTCAGACGGGATCCTTCATTGGTTCAGTTGTTTCTCCTCAATGGTGGCAGCAACGTTTCTCATTTCTGAAATATTTTGAAGTGACTCAACCATATCTGCTGAATTGCCTAATGAGTCTCAGTCGAATATGAATTTGAAAGCAATAATAATGTGCTCTGTTCAATGTGCATTTTAAAGTGGAGTTTAAAAAATATCCTCATTTGGTTAGATAACTGTCTCTACAAGCAAGAAGGATTTAGATCATATTTTAAGTAATGGCAGGGTACTTAGGATGAGATGGATATTCTCATTTGAATATATCAAGTATCATGCATTTGAAAGTAAATAATAATGTATGTTTTCTAAGCACTATCTATCTTGAATTGTAAATTGCACTAGTATTCAATAGATAACTCAAGGAAGCTATCAAGATGAAAGGTGATCCCCTGGTGCAGCATACTGACAATCATGCCAAAGAACTGCAAAGACATTTTGTAGAAAAACAGCCTCATGCTGGCTCTATATCTATCAGCCTCTGTTCATTATCAAGTTGCCAAAAATAGGCATTTTTGAATTTGTCTATTTGTGCTATTAGAACCCACAAAATATTACTCTTGTCTCCACATCCAGCATAAGTCCCTGTATCACAAAACATGGAGAAGCCTTTGTAAGGTATGATGGATGTTTATTTCAGAATGCCACAAATGAAATTTGCATATAAAAATATTTTGTCATATATAGCCAAAAGTAGAATTCAAGTCTCCCCACCCCTCACACACACCAAACAAGAAGGCTTGGGAATTGTGAACCAGAAGGAGTTTGGAAAACAAAATGACTTGAAACTGATTGCTTTCATTCTTATCTCCCACGAAGGACCTGGAATACCTAAGCACCATCCATCTTACTACTGCTCTTCAATATCAGCACAATACACAGAGAAGTGAACAGATAAGAGATATACAATCATGCATCTATTCCCTGGGCACAGAGAGTTTTCAATAGCATAGAATTGATAGCTGAAGTCAAGGTTGTGTAGCCACTAGGAAAATATAAGCATGGGGAAAATGTTAAATTCTTCAATCTTAATATGGATCTTGGGATTTAACAAATCTAACATTGAAATCTTGAGGTTCTATACAAGCTGTCAAGAGAGAAAAGCAATCAATAGTCCTCTTCAGCTGTAAGGCCTCCAAACCACAACAATGACCAGCACAGCAAGATATCTCCTATGGTGCAATAGTGGCATTTGTATCTTGGGGGTAATGAACAGCCGTCTAATTGGACCCAAGGTCTGCTCAATAGAAAGGAATTTATGCCTGGTACTTTAAATCTAGTCAATTACCTGTGGCTGGTGAGGTTGTGGACCCTAGAGGAGAATCTACCATTGCTACTTTCTTAAACCAGTAGAATTTCTAACTGCCTCATAAATATTTATCCTTATACCCACAGAGTAGTGCAGCTTTCATCTCCCTTAAAAGAAGCTTCTTTTTTGCATCAGATAAAGTATGTTACAGAAAAACACACCTGGTCAAAGTGCTGAGAAAAACTGATCATTGAGTACCTAACCCAGTTGATACAGTTATAGCACAACTCGTACATCTAAGGCTCAGGGGACATTGCAGAAGAGGGCAGAAAGATAATAAGAACAAGAGTGTCAGGATATCTGCCAAAAGACTGTGTATTTTATATATAACATTGAAGCTACCTCAACAATATGGCTGCCTAAACAAATCCTGAACAATCATTGTACCAATTGACACATCCATATGTCATCTGACAATGCCTCACTCCTAGGTGAAGAGCTCTAGGCAATTAATGACTGTGAAAGAGGGAGAACCAAGACTTCCTAAGGGATGAGCCCCCAGTTCATTATCCAATACCATGGTCAGCCCTAAATACATATACATAAGCAATATTAAATAGACTCAATAGGAGAAAATGGGGAGGAGGTATATTGAAGGGGTTGGAGGAGGGAGGGTGGAGATGATGTAAATACAATATTCAAGTATTCTGAAATTCTGAATTTTTCAAAAAAATAAATTACAAATTATTAATCCAATTATATTTATCTTTACCTAGAAAACAAGGCTTTTTGAAGCAACTACATTGGGCTCAGCACAGGAAATAGAGAAATAAATGAGACATGGATTATGTTAGTTAGGATTTCTATTGCTGTGAAGAGACACCATGATCATGGCAGTTCTTATAAAGAAAACATTTAATTGTTTCTGGCTTACAGTTTCAGAGGTTTAGTCAATTGTCATCACAGTGGGTAGCAGGGCAGCACACAGGCAGACATGGTGCTAGAGAAGTAGCTGAGAGTTCTACATCTGGATCTGGCAGCAGGAAGGAAGAGCCACTGGGCCCACCTTGGGCTTTTGAAACTCTTCAAGGTCCACTCTCAGTGACACACTTCCTCCAACAAGACTACATCTATTTCAACAAGGCCACATCTTCTAATCCTTCTCAAGTAGTGTCACTCTCTAATGACAAAGCATCCAATATATGAGCCTATGGGGGCTAATCTTACTCAAACCATTACATGGACTGTGCCTTCAAAACATTTACACTTTACAGAGGAAAGTAGACATCAGTACAAAACGCTGTGGCATATGCTCTAATACCCCTATAATAGTAGTATTCACAAGTATAATTACTAAAAAATTGATATGGCAATGCTGGAGATACAGCATTGGCATCATCACTTAATAGCCACAAATACTTTATCTTATATCTCACAATTCTTATTCTACAACACTCCTATAGATGAACTATTCTTGGCTTCCTTAAGTGTTTCTGCTTTATCAGAAGACTATTATTTTTCAAAGCAAAGTATGATGTGTTTTAAATCTCCATTCTGTGTGTAAAGAGAACTCAGAGATGATCTCATATTAACTAGATATAGAAACATGAAACAGAAACCAAAATGGAAACAAATAGTTTTCAACAAGGAAATAATGGGAAAGACATATTTGTTTCTAAGAAAAATGTGACACTTTACTTCAACCCAGCTAGTCTCCTTGGGATTCTGAAAAGCAAGCAAGGTGTCAGAATACACTATTACCTCTTACTATTTCTGTCTCAAAGAAATGAATTCAGTATTTCAATTATATTCTTCCCTGTAGGGAAGCATGACTGATATATTATTTTTTAAAAGGAATTAAAATTAAAATGTTATAAATTTTCTTAATTTTGTCTTATTTTGTATCAATGAATTTATTTTAAATTTCATAAAATGAAGCACATATAGTTCTCAACCACTTACCTTTTTCAGTATTAACTTTTGAACAAGATGACTGTTGGGAGGATGCTCTAAATAATAATTTCAGTTTATTGCACCATTCTGAAAAAAATTACACTTTTAATCACAGAGTCATTTCTGACATTCTGAATAGTAATTATGATGGGATATTTCAACAGGAAAATATGGGAGGATATTCCAAACAATCCTATAGGTATCATTATACTAAACTCAAGTGAATGATTGTGTGTGTGTGTGTGTGTGTGTGTGTGTGTGTGTGTGTGTGTGTTGTGTGCCTTTATTGGTTCATGTGGCAGAAGTACTTGGTTACATTTTATCATATGCTGTAGGAGGAGAATGGCTACTTGCATATGCTATATTCCCATCCAGAGATGACCTGTAGCTTTCCTGGATGCTGGCCAATAGAGCCTATGACACTTTAGTTCTTGACTCTCAAAAGGAAGAAAGAACATGCTAACATAGAGAAGAGGGTCCTTTTTGCTGCCTTTAGGATCCACCTGTGGTTTGAAGCATGTGTCTGCACTGAATTCTTGTTTATACCTTTAAGCAATAAGACAGAAGGTAAAGACAGCTAGGTCACTGTCTGCCCAGGTGTGAGACCAAAATGCTTTCACCTTAAAACTAAGGCCTAAGATTTCTCCTGTTAGGTACAGGTCATGAGTTACTGAAACCAGTCAGTCCAGATTTCAGAAACCAGGAAATGTAAAAGTACAGAGTTACAAGGTAGTCCCAAGGTAATGACTGCTGGACTATGGAATGCCCTCTCCCTGGTTCCCTAGGTAACTGACCATAGAAATGTCCCGACCTGAGGGCAGCCAATGAGAAATGGTGGCGGGCAACCACCTCCTTAGAAATAAGATTAAGCCATGATTTCTAGAAAGTCCCTAGAAGTGAGCCAATCAGAATTGTACCTGTACTAGCATCCCTAAATGATGTAACCTTGTGGTTTTTGCCTTTAAAAACTGAGCTTGCAGAGAGGTGGGCACTTCCTCCACCTTCCATTGCATTGGCTGTATTGGATGAAGTCCCTGCCTAGGCTTGTATTGCTTTTGGATATCCAGAATTAAACCTTGCTTTTGCATTCTGACATGCTCATCTTTGGTGTTCTCTCTGGGGGTCGTGATCTGGGTACAACACAGGCACCACTGCTTGGCTTCATGGACAAGAAAAGACCTGGTATCTCAAACTCATTTTAAACTGGCTCCAGAGAGATATGTCTTTAGTCCTGATTTCAAATGGGCCACTCTTCCTTTTTCTACACAGTGGCCTTCCCCTCCTTAGTGTCTGAATTGAGTCATTGCTAAGTAAGTGCACTGTTCCTTTCCAATCAGGAACAATGAAGAATCAGCTGATGTGGGTGAGGAACTGGATGGGCTATAAGTGAGTGACATTAACAGCACTGTAAAGTATAAGTGAAGGGTACTCTGTAGCGGTAACGCCCACGCTACCACCACCCGTTCACCATGTCCAAGTGAGGGGCTGTGAATCAAAAAACAGAGACAAGATACAGCAGGTCATTCGCCTCAGCAGAATGCTGAATGTCGTTTATTGAAAGAGGGAGGAAACCTTAAATACAGACTTACAGCACAATGGGAGAACCCTGGAGGGCAGAAGTTCGCTACAGATGTTTTGCATACTTGCATCTAAGCTGTTTATACCCAATATGCAGGATACACAAACAAGGAACTTCCCTTAAGCATTCAGGAGGGTGGAAACTGACAGGAAATCAGCATAGGAAGGACATCTGGTCAAGGTCAGCAAGCAAGGCAACAGCTACCCAAAACGGGGGCCAGGACCCTACAGTACTTGCAAACTGAACTTAATGAATCTTTTATGTGATATGAAATTGCTACACAATTTACAAACTTTAGTTTTTGAGCTTCTGCATGGGCAGAAATGTAAAAAAGGAACCTTCTCACACAACTCTAAATCCCAGCCTTGGGAAGCTGCCAATTTAGAAACCTCCTAGGCAGCAAAGCTGGCTAACTGCTTCCAACTGTCTTGAAAACCACTTAGAAGCTTGTTTCTAAGCAGTATCATGTTTAAGCAATTCATAGTCTACCCAACTCTAAGGAAGTTTGGCTTAACCAGAAATGATAAAGGAGTGTCATTCCTTCCAGGATTTCATAGACCATCTGTTGAGCATAGCTGCTATTAAGCTGTGCACAGCTCCTTCAAGAAATCTTTTCACAGCACCATCAGACCGTCCTCATCCTCATAATAACAGAACATACTAACATTAATTTTCAGTCTCTGAATAGCCCTGTACTGGCAAACTATCTTTTCAGTCTAACCAGGTTGCAACATCACAGCTTTGGATGTTATGACTTATGATATTTACAATACCACCTCATATAAAGGTTGCTAGTATTTCGAGGATTATATTATAATTACATACTTCTCCCTTCATTTTTCTCCATCTAAAGCCTCCACATCTTGGCTCTCTTAACTGTACTATACCTAGTGTTGAAAAGCTCAGAGTAACAAATTTTATCTTGGTAGCAAACATTACTTGTAGAGACTCTACTATTAGCAACATGCAAACACATTTGTGTCATTCATGGATCCATTTTGTGTTAAAGTATGGCTTTATGTAACAAGGAAGCTTTTTGAGAAAGCAATTCTAAGTCATTAGACTGAACAAAAGCAGGTCTACCTACTTCATTGAGTCCTACCTTCTAATGGAAAAATAACTCAATAGTAATGTAATAAGCTTTGTTGTATGTGAAGTAACTTACGTAATTGATAAATACAAAATGAAACTTAGATCTGACCTTCTCCTGGCTTCCACTTTCTCTCCGCTCCTGCAGTGTAGGAAGCTATCCTGGCCTTGCACTGATGTGGCTGAGTGGGTAAATATGGCTTCTTTAGAGATTCTGTATTAGTAAAGCTCAATTCATGAAACAGAACCAAGGCCACACACATCTTCCAAAGCAGCCTCCTAAGGTAAGTAACAAAGATGAATTTGCTTTTTCTTACTTCATATGCCATATATTTGTTCTCTCCCTTTTTCCTGAAATAGAGAAGAAGGATGTCCTTTTAGCAATCTGAGTAAACAGCTTTGCATGTGGTCAGAAAAGACCAAGGGTTTTTGCTGGGCTTCATTTTTTACATGTCCAGTTAATTAACAGAGTTATTGGCCACTGAAATGTGAGGGGAAGGCTACTTAGAAGCTTCTGGAAAAGAATTCATCATCCTTAAAGACGGAATGTTCTCAAGCTTTGTGTGGTGCCTTGTGAAACTATTATTCTTCCAGCTAAGATGAGGGAATAGCATGAGCCTGCAGACGGTCAAATGGTAGATGGAAAGTAATGAAATCTTAGCCAGTACTACTAAAACACTACCATAACCAATTCCTTGGCCACTAACCCCCTGGATTCTCTGAAGTATGTCCTAGTAAATGTCTTTAGGTTTTAAGTCAGTTTGAACTGGACCTTCTATTACTTCAACTGTAAATTTTCAAAAATCAGTGAATACACAGGTACTGTTTCTACTTTCATGAGGAGAAATCATAGTAAACATGCATACACATAGATTACATCATTTTAGGCATCACTGCACACATACCCTAAAAAGGGCAAAAAGAGGGATGGAAAGGTGGCTTTGACTCAGTCATTGGGGAAGGATTCACTGAGGAAGAAGTGCTGCTTGACTTGAAACCCATATAATAAGGAACTATCCATGTGAAAACAAAGAACAAATTATCCACATAGGGATAACAACAAGTAAAAAGACTCAATGGGAGAATTGTATCCACATGTTCAAAAAGAGAAACCAGTGTGGTTACAGCAGAGTGAAGGTTGAGGAGAGTAGAATGTAATGTCAGCAAAGTAGGCAGAGACAAGATGACAGAAAGTCTTACCAGACATAAAAGAATGGATGCTCTTCTTTCTTACAACGGGAATGGTTCCAAAGGCTGTAGAGTGGTGTGTCTGATTGAGAATATTCTAATGTATTTTGATGGCAAACTTTATATGTATCCATGATCTAGCAAAAGGCTGCTCAAATGTTTGCTGACAGGTTATCTCTGGGTGTCTCTTTCAGGGTAATTCCTAAATAGAATGGTGTTTGAATTGAAGACTGTGTAAATAATATGGAGGGTCATCATTCAATTCTTTGAGAGTCAGAATATAATAAAAAGGTGAAAGAAGGATAAATTTCCTTTCTTCTTGAACTGGAAGATTTGTCCTCCTTTGTCCTTGGACATTAGAGCTCCCATTTCTCAAATCTGTGGACTTGGATTCAAAGTTACTGTGAGCTCATCAGCTTGCTTTGTTCTGAGGCATGTTAGCTACTTTCACAGTTCTCTGATTTGTAAAATGACAGCTTATGGGACTTGTTGGCTTCCATAATGATGTAAGCCAATTTTCATAGTCAATCTCTGGATTGACTGTGAGTGTGTGTGTGTGCGTGTGTGCGTGCATGCGTGCGTGCGTGCATGTGTGTGTGTGTGTCAGTGTCCTACTAGTTAGTTCTGTTTCTCTGGAGAACCCCATGAATGAATACTCTACTGCAGCATTTGCCATATCTCTAGTCAAGACTACTGTGAACAACTCACTATTTAGTTCACAGGTTATGTCCTCACTGAAGCCATTCTCAAGTACCTCATCTCCAGCAACTATTCAGTCCTCTGAACTCCTCTATAAGTCGTGTATCACCGTTTGACATCTAGTATTTATGTTTCTCAATTTATAAACATTTTCTATCTCCAAAAGAATGATATGTCCTTAATATTTAAATATATATATTGCATCCCTCATATATACCTACCCATATGAAGGAAAAAATCTGTATTTGTTTCTGATTATGTCAATGGACATACTATAAGGAAAATAATGTATGTATATTTGTTAATGATAAGACCAATGATCTAATTTCTCCTGGTTTTCTTCATATTCCAGTAATAGCCACATTTTGATACATTTAAAAATATCTGCATGTGATACCAGAATTAACACATAGCTATTTCACATACAAATGAATATACTAGAAGCAAAACAACAGAATGTGGATTCTGTGTATGAACTGTGAAAATGTTTTATTAAAGAAAACTGTACAAGTTGTCATGGAAATTGTTCTAATTCAAGACTTTCTGGGTACACCAATATTTTATTTTTGAACTCATCACATCTCCTGAAATTCAAGACATGCAGCCTCATAGCAACTACCAATTTTGTTACACAAGGTAATAGATTTGGTCTGGATCTTCCTAATGATTAGAAAAGGAGAAAGTATAAACAGTACTATAGCTCTATCTCTTTACAGTTAGAATATAAATGTACAAATAGTACTGTGTCCAAGAAGTGAAAATGTAGTATATGGTAAAAAAAAAACAAAACAACAACAACAACAACAAAAAAAAAAACCTTCCATCTTCTGTGCACTTCTATTGTACATGGCATTCTTTAAATAGCATATAAGGAACTGCAGGAATATATTGAAGCTCACAGGATAAACATGGAACCCCACCCCTTTATCTGCCCATGTAATGAATAAAAGGAAAATACTAAGAACCCAAAAGAAGAAAATAAAAGCCTTTATGATCTTTTATAGCTACCAGAGAGATCATTGTGAGCAATAGACCTCTTTCTTACTGTTGAGGAGTCTAAATTGGAAAGATACAAAAGTTGAGAAAAAAGGAAAGCATGTTGTTGGCATACTTACCAAGACATGTGAAAAATATTTAAAAATGAAAACACAAGAAATTAGCCATGCTAAGCCACGATCTAATCTGAGCAACTGTGAAGCTGTGAAAATCCCCTTCCTGTAAACTAGCTGCTGACTGTATGTGAATATGGACTGTGGGAAGCTTACAGTCTTGAATTTTACTCTCTAGTAAACCTAAGCAATGTACCAATTTTCCTTATAAATGTCAAATTTCAGAAACCTTTAATCACCATCTTGGTAAGTAAATAGCATAAGATAATGGTTAAATCAAGGACTCTGGGGCCAGATTCATGCTAAAGAATTCAAATTATTTCACTTATTAGTTATTTCTCCTTAGGCAAATTACCTGGTATCCCTACATCTAAGTGTTGTATCCTTAAAATGGGGATGCTGGAGGCTGAGGCGATGACTCAGAGGGTAAATCACTTATCCCCAAATTGTGATGACTAGAATTAAGTTCCCCAAACCCATGTAAAAGTCAAACATGAATAGTAGCTGCCTATAATCCCATTACTCAAGAGGCCGAGATAGGGAATCTCTAGAACAAGCTGGCTAGACAAGCCAGGTTAGATGACAAGGCCTTTCTCTCAGTAATTAAGTGGAAAAGTATTGAGGAAAATATCTGATGCCAATTTGGGACACACACACACACACACACACACACACACTCATACATACATGCATACACATACACACACCACTGCACATACATGCTCCAAACTAGGGGCATTAAAAAACATGACCCAATGGGTTAAAGTATGGTACAATGATACAGTGCTTGCCTTATATACTCAAAGCCTGAGTTTCAATACCCAACACTATGAAAAACAAATTCACATATACTGAGATATAGCTCATAGGTAGTGTTTTTGTCTCCTAAGTGCCACACACACATACATATATTACAATATATGTACATATATTACAATATATGCACATATATTGATGTGTGTATATGTATATATGGAGATATACACATATATAATTAATGTCTTTGTCTTTTGCATCCGTGTGACAAAATATCTGAACCTTTAGGAGAGCATTTTAGACTTAAAATCACAACAATCATTTGCATACAAGATCTTTCTCTTTCTCTCTCTCCCTGTCTCTCTCTGTCTCTCTGTATCTGTCTCTTTCTCTGTCTCTCTCTGTCTCTCTCTGTCTCTCTGTCTCTGTCTCTGTCTCTGTCTCTCTCTCTCTCTCTCTCTCTCTCTCTCTCTCTCTCTCTCTCTCTCTCTCTCTCTCTCTCTGTGTGTGTGTGTGTGTGTGTGGTATTTATAATTTTTTTAGAGTATTACCCAGCATATAGCATTCTATATGATTACAAGAAATATAGGTTTTCCTAGGTGTTTAAAAAATGGCAGACTCTGACTCAGACTTTTAACTTCCTTTATAACCCATCAGGTAAAACAGTTTGCCTAGCAGTAGACCTGGGATCATATATAAGAAACCCTTAAAAGCCTGTAATCTAATCTACAAATGTTACAATTGAGGAGACTGAGGATCATAGTAGATAAGGAATTCTCTCTCTCTCTCTCTCTCTCTCTCTCTCTCTCTCTCTCTCTCTCTCTCTCTCTCTCTCTCTCATTTGCTTACTCACTCTCATTGTCACAAGATTAATATTGATTATGCATTAAAATGTCCTGTCTTTAGTTGTCAAATAAGCTACAAGTATTGAAAGAACTACCCTAAAGCAATTTCTTACACTAACATTTTAAAAGATCTTTCTCTAATGACTGACTCAAATGATAGTTTAATTGTAATTGTGATTTCCCATATCAGAAAGTCTGCCTCTTTTTAGCTTTATGCTTTAAAATTATTATGAATTTATCCAGCACACAAATTAACAAGAAAACCAGTTTTGAGGCAATGAAGTGTAAAACTAGAAATTGCTTCTTAATTCATTTGTCAATTAAAGAAAAATAAAAATAAGTGAAGATCATGGTCCTGCCATTTTTAAACATATTTCTGAAAATAAGAGTTGTACATCAATATGCTATTTTCCATACATTCAGGGAGTCCGTAGAACATTCATCTACTGAAATAAAAGGCAGAAAGTATAGATATTTCTTTAAAAACTACCACTTTGTCAATTCAAATTTAATTTTTATACTTATCATAGATGAGAAAAGGTGAGCTAACTTTTTTTTTTTTTTTTTGGTTTTTCGAGACAGGGTTTTTCTGTGTAGTTTTGGTGCCTGTCCTAGATCTCACTCTGTAGACCAGGCTGGCCTCGAACCCACAGAGATCTGCCTGGCTCTGCCTCCTGAGTGCTGGGATTACAGGCATGCACCACCACCGCCCAGCGTGAGTTAACATTTTTAAAGATGAAATATTTGAGAGCAAATTCATCAGTTCTAGCCTGTTTTGGAATTCCATCTAATAATATGATTATCTGCTTGTAATAAAGCAGCCATCAATGCTTCCCAGAAAACTACAACTGAGCAAATAATAATTTCTTCCTATGACTTCCTATGACCTATAATCTCAATACTTGACACTAGAGTGATGAATAATTGTAATTCAACAGATAGCAATGGGGCAGCATTAATAAGTATCAGCATTCTGAAGAATGAACCAGAAAAATAAGTTAATGCATCACAACACATTACGTAAACCTTAGGTTCAATATATCAGAACTAAAATACCCTCAGGCTATGGAGTCAAAGACCCATAGCTCAAAAACAAAGAAATAGTAGCTCAGAAGCCTGAGTCGAGTCTTCTGGATCCCTGGCAGCTACTCGCTTGCATTTGAACTTCATTAAAAATATTCCCCCCAAAATTTGTTTAATTCCAAAGTTTTCTCTGAAGCAAATCATAATCTAGAGTAGGTTTTGCTGAGAAAATGCTCCATCCATGAATATTAACATTTGTGGTTATTAATTCATACTAGCTTTTCAACCAGGAAGAAATGTAATCTTGGGGAACTTCTATATTAAAGGAATATTCAACTATTTATAAATACATTTTAATATATCTTCTTAAATTTATCTTGAACTATTGCTATACAGTCATTCCCATGGTCTTCTAAAGGTAATTATTCCAAGTAAATTATTCTGGGAAAACTACAGCACTAGTTAGGCAAATCAAGAAAATGTCTTTAATAATGTAACTGCATAGCAATGAAAAGGACATTGATCTTTTCAGTGACTCCAGTGATTACCACAATATAGCTTTCTAAACTTTCCAGAGTAGACAATACAATCATACCATGATCATTCAGTTATTCTCCTGGATTTTGCAGCAATCCTTGCACAATGAATTCCTTGAAGGACACCTCAGCCTTCTGTAATTCTGCATTAAAGTATTGCATGGTGCTCAGTAAACTGAGACCAAGCACTTCACCCACATCATCAGGACCTAAAAGTAAACCTGAAACTTACTGCTATTTCTCTGCTTCACTTGCCCATTTGCTCAAATAGGCTGACTCATTTGTCTATTCAGTAGATTGTATCTAGGTGGACTGGTGTAGAGGATTGTTCTATGCTAATTCCGTTAAGGGAAAACTGTAAGGCTGTTTGACCATGATGTATGGCTTCTCAACAATACGGGGCCCCACCACTCATATGGCTTATCATCCTGCCATTCTTGTTTGGGTATCCTGAGGGATAAGCACACTGGAGAGCTCATACTATATTGATCTTCCTTTGGCTACTCATGCAATACATTGCATTATGATAAAAATATGCCTTCCATTCTAAGAGATTAGACCTCACAGCCAGCCAGAATTAATAATACACTCTGAGGTTACTTAAAACTTAAGACTGTTATCCTACTTTGTACTCAGGCTGTTTGCTTAACCTGGCTTTAAGAGAACAATGAAACAACCAAACTTACTTGCTTTGAATTTCCCACGAGATTGATTTTTACAACCTAAGCTAATGTATAGCTGTAATCCTCTGTCACTCTCAACCCGAGAGTAATGTATGTGTGACTATATGTGTGCTATGACAATCATTTGCTAGTCTGAAAGCAGCCTTATAAAATGAATATCCACCATAAGTGCTAGAAAGCAGCATTCAGAGGCTACATGATAGTATGTGTTTGTTACCTGGGTCAGCTGGGTGGAGTCAGTGTCCTGCCCCTTATAAAATTCTGTAAAAATTTTCTATAAATTACCTCCCATTACCTCCCCATATGATGCTTTCTTTACTGTTCAATAAAGGAGAGGGCAAAGCTCCTCGTTAGGGACAAACATGCAAAGAGACACAAGGACTGACAGATTCCTAAAACAGCATTCAAGCAGGCACAAATTCGGACTCATAAAACAGTCAGACAGGGACAGTGGAAAACAAAGAGCAAAGTAGAGAATTCAAATCTGGGCTGGCTCTTGGTAAAGTGACACCAAGGGGGAATGCTTTGTTTCCTTTCCTTAATGCATTATCAGTGACTCAGAGTTGATCATTAATGCATCCAAACTGAGAAGTATTGTTTGAATCTCTCTAGGGTAATGAGTTTTGGTTTCTTTGTTCTATTTTTTTTTTTAACCAGCCAAATCTGTCAGGCTACTTGTGACAAAAAAAATAGTGGTTAACATGTCAGGTTCCAGAACCAAACAGTCTGAGTTTATACCCCATCTGCCATGATTTAAAGCTCTTCCCTTCAAAGCACATGTTCAGAGTCAACTGCATTGCATCCGCATTGAAAGGTGATGACAATACTAAGGCTATCATCAAAGGGAGAGACCCAGTTTCTGTCTTGCCCTTTTACCCTCTGTTACTAGTGAACTGTCTGAGACCCTTTGTTCTACCAAGACAGAAAACACAGATAGGCAAGAACCTCTTCAACTGCCTGTCATGGGCAGCTTTGGTATCCCAGCATTCACTGGGACATGTGATAAGGAAACATCAGCATAAACTGAAACACTTGTAGCTTCATTCAACTTGAGGAGCTGAAGCAGTTATATTCATTGTGTAGTTTGCTCAAGGAGCCTATAGAGTGTTCAAAGTAGGCAATGTTGTCATAATTGTAGTTTTACTGGCCATCTGGCTGACAGTCTTTTTTAACTAGGACAGCAAAGGAGAATGTAATAGTCAATTTGCCCCATTTCCCAATGTTTTTGCTTATTTACAAGAAAATGGACATCAGAAGGAATGTTTTAAATGACATTTTAAAGGATTTGTTTACATTAACATCAAATTTTAGCAATTCTTTAATAATGCTTGAATATCTACCTATTACCCCAGGTAAAGGTGGGATCCTGTCATCTATTTCACTTTGACCTTGCATTTTACGATGATTCAGCAAGAAGGCCCTTGCTGATACCAGCACCTTGACCTAGGACATCTTGGTTTCCAGAACTCTGAGACAATAAATTTCTATTGACTATAAACCACTTTTCACAGTGTCAAGATACTCCATTGTATCACAAAAAAAAAAAAAAAAAAACAGATTAAGACACTAACTCTCTAACTTACAAGCTGTGTGATTTGGGGCAAGGTACATATAAACTTTCTAAATATTGGTTTCTTCATATTATCCAATATTGACTAAGCCTCCATGATGAACAGTACAGAAAGCTTGCTGGATCAAACAGCAGTCCAATCAACGTCATGAGATGAACTACAAATATTCATTGACTATTTTACATTAGAAACTACAGACAATACTATAGTGATATGTTGTTTGTGCTGAAATGTGATTTTATTTGTATGTTAATAAATAAAGTTACCTGGGGGTCAGAGCTAATAGCAAGCCATAGCAGAAGTCTGGCAGTGGTAGCACATGCCCTTAATCCTGATCACATGACAGGCAGATCTCTGTGTGTTCAAAGACACCACTAGCATGGAGACACACGCCTTTAATCTCAATACCAACCATAGAGACCTAGAGGTCTGTATAGACAGGCAGTGATGAGGAGGTCATGTGGTTGGGTTAACAACCAGTAAGAAGGCAAAACAGAAAGTCAATAAAAAGACAGACACACAGGAAGTAGGTCTCTTTCTGAGGGGAAGGAGAACAGCAGCATCGAAGGGTAAGAAGGCAGTTTTAAGTCTCAGCTCTTAGCCACTGCTCTGACCTCTTGGGCTTTTAACTCTGCATTTGGCTCTGTGTTTCTTATTTAATAAAACCATTACATCTGCACAATACAGAACTTTTTAAGACATAAATTCTTTCCCTATCAAACTACCTAGCTGGAAGTTCTAAATTGAACGACATGTGTTCAATGAATCAAATGCTTTTCAATGATTAATCTGTTGTCAGAATGTGAATACATCTTATGTGTCTTCTCTATTTAATCTGCAATATTGCAGCAGAAAAAAATAGCTGTTTTCCCTGTCTCAGAAACACATCCATCACTCCATATTTAGAAGGAAAAATTATTTTACTACCCATTATATTAAAATGGTATATAATTGCAGAAATGATCTAACCAACCAACATCAGATACCAATGTTATCACAGTTATCATAAATTACAAAACAAAATTTGTAAGTCTTGTGTTTTGTGCTTAGGAAATATGATCTCATTAAAAATTTAAATGATATATAAAAGATTTTCAAAAACCCTTCTAAGCAGTTTCTGTTGCTGTGATAAAATATCATAAAAAAAACAACTTTGAAAACAAAGGATTTATTTGTCTTACATGTTCCAATCATAGTCAATCATTGAAGGAAGTCAATGCAAGAACTGAAGGCTGGAGTGAACAGTGAACCTGGAGGCAGACACTGAAGCAGAGGCCATGGAGGAACACTGCTTACTGGCTTGCTTCCCATGGCTTGCTCAGCTTGCTCTTTAATACAACACAGGACCTTGTTCTCAGACATAGCAGCACCCTCAGTGGGCTGAGCCCTCTTATATCAATCATTATTCAAGAAAATGCTCCACAGATTTGCCTACAGTCTAATGGAGACAATTCTTCAACGAGCTTCTTCCAAGACGACTCTAGTTTGTGTCAAATTGATTTTTTAAAAAAGCAATTTTTTTTTTTAAAAAAGTAGAAAAACTAACTATATAACTATATAAGACTACCATTAAGATTTGGGACTTGGGCTGGAGTGGTAGCTCAGAGGTTGAGAGCACTGGTTGCTCTTCAAGAGATCCTGAGTTCAATTTCCAGCAACCACATGGTGGCTCAAAACCATCTATAATGAGATCTGGTGCCCTCTTCTGGCCTGCACACATGCATGCAGATAGAACATTGTATACATAATAAATAAACCTTTAAAAAATAATTGGGGACTTTATCCCAGCATTTATTAGACAAAGGCAAGTAGTATAAGATGTGCTCTATGTCCTATATAACTTTCTAAAACAATTTCAAATAGGCTTTAAATTATTCCAAATCATAAATAATGCTGTGTCAATATTTAATAATATCAACTGAAAATAGTAAGATACACTTTTCATCAAACTTGTGAAGCATGTTTGAATAGTTGATATCAAAATATAGGTTCCATCAAGTACATGAGATTTGCCTGGGGTTTAGGCAGGAAACAATTGGAAATCTACACTCCAAAGTAGCTGCAGCTAAGGACATCTCTACAGCTGCTAATGTGGAAAGTGTCATCATAGCCATTAATAAGCCATGAAGGAAAACAACAACAACAACAACCAAGCAGTACTCACACGAGAGCCCCCTTTTCAAAATCACAAGGTCAAACTCTACAAATTGTGAAAGTATTTCCTTTCTATTTAATTTCTTTCCATAATAGATAGCTCAGTGTTGTGTAACAACATTATGAATAATATTTATGTTTAGGTCATTGGCAATTGACTCCAGCAAAGCAGAATGAGTAACCTGAAAAATAATCTGCAACCACCTGAAGGCAATGAGCAAGATAAAAAGTAACACAAAAGTGAACAGAGGACACCGGGCAGTGGTGGCGCACGCCTTTAATCCCAGCACTCGGGAGGCAGAGCCAGGTGGATCTTCAGTGAGTTTGAGGCCAGCCTGGGCTACCAAGTGAGCTCCAGGAAAGGCGCAAAGCTACACAGAGAAACCCTGTCTCGGAAAAAAAAAAAAGTGACCAGAGGAACTAACCCCCAGGGATAAATGCAGAAAACAGCCACTTTTAGAAAATAAATCCCCAGAAAGACTCAAAAAAACACTGTTTCCATGAAAGAATACAATGGGTTACCATGAGAGAAGATTTAATTGGAAAAGAGACAGTTTATAGATAGCATAATATATAATACAGTTATAAATATAGTTGTCATGTTACAAAAATAAATTTCCTCCAAATAATATCTAAGCAGCAAAAGAAACACAGCTGGAAATCAAAAGAGAAGTTTAGAGAATCACATTGAAGAATAACTTTAGAAGGTTTTGCAAGAATGAGAATAAAATTCCTAAAGAAACATTGGTGAAGCATAGTGAACTATGAGCAGTCAATATCTGTTCAATACAAACTCGACATGATAGAAATAAAAAAGGAGAGCTAAGAAAATGAAATTAAAGGAGTAACATAAAATGTACTCCCCTGCTTAAAGACTATTGCTCTGTGTTGCTTACAAGAAAGGCCACAATTATTCTCCTACATTGACCAGCCCATAGAAAGCCGAATCCATTTTACTACCATTGGTATCAAGAATGTGGTACAAGTAAAATGATGCTGGTTCCAAGATAAATCTCAAGAGATTTTACATTCTTCTATAGTTACTTAAAATACCATGTCTTACTTAAACAAGCCCAGATTGGTCTAGTGGGTTCAAAGCCATGAAGAGCAAGAGAAACCATTACATTTGAGCACTTTCTAGCACCCAGCAGATCTACCAGGTGATTATCAATACCTGAATGGTCCCAGGCTAAACCAAAATAGTCATCTAGCTGAACTCACAGATTTGAGGGAGCCATAGGACTACATGGATATACAATGGAAAGGAGTATTTCATGCAAAAGTACCAGCATGTGTAAATTTCTTGAGGTTTCTTCAGTTTCTGAGGAAAAATAAGGTCAGTTTCAAGTGTCAAAGAACTTAGAAGGCTCTGCCCCTCCAGCTTTGCATCCGGAAACACACACGTCTCTCTTTTGAGCTGGATTCACTCGCTGTATGTACCTCATCTTTCGCTGTATGCACCTCATCTTGGCCATTGTCTCACTGCTTCCGCACCTCAACATCATGTAGCCTCCATTGCAACCAAGGCTTCACCTTCACAGCTTTACATAATGGCCTCTCGGGGCCTCTAGGCCTCTTAGGGACTCCCCTGCCACATGCTACCTGTCCTCAACAGCTCTCTGAAACCACAGAGGAAGAACCTACAAACCTTTCATTCTTTATCCTTTGTTCCCCTAAAGGCAGCGCCACTAGGATTGTACTGCTAGCTTGTGGTAGAATCTCATCCCTTTGAGCCACATTAGCAGCAGCTTTTGTTTGTAGTTACCTAGGAGCAGAAAACGCCTTAGGCCCCTTTTCTTCTCCACAAGTTGAGTGCTTAGCTGTCATGCAAGGACATAGACCATTAGCAGCAATTCAGAATCCTGCTTGAAAGTATTCTCTTAAACCAAAGTGTACAGATTAATATTGTACAGTCGTATTAGTTGTCAGGGCTTCCATAACAAAATGCTGCCAATGATATATCTGAAACAATAACATTTTACTTACCTACAGTTATAGAGGGCAGATGTCTGTGCCTCGTGTTAGAAGGTTTAGTTTCTTTTAAGATTTCTGTCCTTGGCTCCCCCGATATCTTTCTTCTTTTTCTTTTTTAAGGCAGGCTCTTGCTTTGCAGGTAAGATTACACTAAAACTTTCATCTTGCCTCCTGTCTCATCTTCTTAATTGCTGAGGTTACAGGTGTCTACCACTACACCTTAGTTAGAATGTCCCTTTTTACTGTGTCCTCAATGTGCACTGTGTGCACAATGCATCCTTTTTGTGTGTGCACACTCTCCGTGTCCCTCTGTGCATCCTTATTGCTTCTTTTAAGGACACTGGTCACGTTGGGTATAGACCCATCTAATGGTCTCATTTCAACTTAATTACATCTTTAAGTCCTTATTTGCAAATAAAACAACATTTGGAGGCACTATAGTTAAGAGTTTAAAATATGAATTGATGAGACACAATTTAGCTCATAACAATATTCTCCCTGAATGATGATGTGAAGCTTGTGGATAAAAGGAAGAGAATTCAGAATACTTGAGCATCTCATGTCTTACACGGTTTTCTCCAGTATAGACAATGCTAATGGCAACTGTAATCCTGTAAGAGATTCTACAGCCAATAGATGAATGTGTGACCCTGATTAGATTAGCTATCTTTAGTCTTCTTATATAAATTAATCATGGCCATAACTAGTTCTAGCATGACTTGAATGTGACCTACAAAAGTTTATTTGTCTGGAAGCGTGGTTGGTTCCCAGTGTAGTGGTTTTGAAGTGGTGTAGCCTTCATGCACTGGGCCAAATGAAAGCTAATTATGTCATTGAGGACTCTCCTTCAATGAAGGAATTGATGTACTCCTGAAATGACATGAATCCTTCAGAAACAAGTTAGTTTCCATGAGAATAGGTGTAGTGGTATTTGCTCTGCCCATGACCATGGGCTACATGGCCCAAAGGAGATGGTGCTTCCTGCCAGAATTGGAAAAAGGTTACATGCCCCTTCTCTCTGATCCTGCCTGTGAGGTGGATTCACTCCTGGTCAGATATAAGAACTACTTCAGCTGTCTACTCCATTCTGTATTCATGAGTGTATTTCCCCAATTTATATCTTAATAAATTCTGTTATGCATTTAATAGACTCACATGGATTGATCATAATTAATAGGTTATTATTTTAAAAATTAAGTCAGGAGTCAGATGGTGGTGGCACACGCCTTTAATCCCAGCACTCAGGAGGCAGAGCCAGGCGGATCTCTGTGAGTTCAAAGCCAGCCTGGTCTACAGAGTGAGATCCAGGACAGGCTGAGAAACCCTGTCTCAAAAAAACAAACAACAACAAAACTTAAATCAGATCCCTGCCTGGACTCTTGCTTCTTGTCCTGCCATGTGATCTCTCCTTTTGCTTGCACCCCACCACAGCACCATGCAGAATGTTGCAACAACAACAAAAATGCCCAGAAAGCCCTTACCAGAGCCGAGCAAATACTGTCAGCATGTCTTTGGGTCTCTGAAACTGTGAGCTAAATGGACGTCTTTTCTGTATAGTGTCCAGTTTCCAGTGACTTTGGTATAGTGACAGAAAACAGACAAATATATCTAATCCTACTACACATGTGTACATAGGTGCTTTGTGTGTGGTCTATTTCTACCATTCTTATACCTGAAATTCTAAAATTGATATGAGATCTGGATCTGGACTACTGAAACATACCACTATTAGATATGGGGAGAAGTTAGTAAAATTAAAGAACCATGGGTGGTCCGAGATAAACTGTGTAGAAATTCAATAATCCATGGCATGAGATTATTACATCATTCTGGAATTTTCTTTGGAGGGACAGACTATGTGATCATTGATTGAATCAATTGTTCCCTAAAGTGGAATCAGTTGGTTCCAAATAATAAAGTGTGCATAAGATTTGGTAGTGAGAAAAGGTGAGAGTGTTGCAAAGAAATATTTTAATTGAAAGGGAAAATCAAATTTTGTGTTTTTAGAAGAACTACGAATATTATACTCCAGAACATGAAAAAGTTGTTTTTGCAGCAATAATTTAAAGAGACCTATAGATGTGGAGTACAGTGATTTGTATAAATATATCATAAGTGACCATTATGTTTTGTATTTAAAGAATTCAGAATAAGATGTTTTCTATGAAATAAAGATGATTTCTATATGCAAAAATAATTATCTTGAAACAATTCAGATAAAGCATTAGATAGCCAACTACCGTGTCTTGGACATATTTTTTTTTTTTTTTAACAATAAGGCCACTATGATGGTTGATAGTTGTTTCAAGTAAAAACCAGTTGGAAAGATGCCCAGAAGGCTTTTCAGACTTTTACTCCATGCCTAGAAGTCTTGAGGGGGGGGCTCCCCTTTACTTTTGTGTCATGTTAAAATGTTGGTCTGAAGTTTTGGCATTGGTGGCAACTTAAGACAAGAACAAAATACGCAGGTGGCAGTACCATGCTGAAAAGCATTCTCTTTCTTTACATAAAAATGCTTTTTAAGGGACCCAAAAGTTAAAAGTAAACGTGGTTTTCTGAGTTGGGGAAATTTCCCATCAGGTATTGTGAATTGCTTTTTATACAAAGGTATTTGTGGGGAAAGGCAATCAAAAATAGAAGAGAAGGTCAGCCAATAGCAGGTGAATTGCACTCGAAGCTTCCTCTCTCACAGGTATAATAGTGCATATCGAGAACAGTAGGGAGGGAGACATTTGGACTAAAATGAGAAACTTCGCAGAAAATCAAGTCCTGGAAAGACAGTTGCCGAGTAAAGCCACACTGGAAGGCAGGTTGAAATTGGGGCCAAAAGCTGACCTGCTCCAGGGGACTGGTAGCAGTGGAAGGGAGTCACTCTAAATGGAAAGTTAAGAACAAATTGCTGACCTTGTCCATGTCCTAGCACAAGGAGCAGAGCCTGACAAGCCTGTCTGGATTTTCAGTCAAAGCACACACTGTAGTGCTTTCGGAATTCTCCTGACTGCCTTGCTGCCCCTGTTAAAGCACATGCCTTGAAATGTGACTTTGCAGGTCCTCCCATCAGAAAGTGACCTTTGATTCTTCAACCTTGAATAAGAATTGGCCCTGTAAATTGTTTTGTTCACTCATATGTGGAGAAATGATGGTGTTCCAGCGCCATCTGTAGGCATTATGAGAACTTGCCCATTGCTAAATCCTCTTTGGAAAGTCGTGAGGATAAAGCCTACGCCAATAGAAAACATGTGGGACAAACTTCAGTTGTTCCAGATGAGACCAACTAAGATCAACCTAGCGTCAGATAATATTCTCTCTCTCTCCCTCTCCCCACCCCGTGTGTGTGTGTGTGTGTGTGTGTGTGTGTGTGTGTGTGTGTGTGTGTGTGTGTTAGAAATATATGTACAGCAATGCTCTCCTGATTCATAGGGTAGAGGCAGTGACCTAGTCAGCTAAGATCACAAAATGCCTCCCATCTCCATAAATGACTATTCAATGACAGTGCATTCTAAGATGATTCAATAACAACTGATAACTGATACCGAGTTTCCTGATTGTGTGGGATGCTGCTAAACAAAACTCTGAATTATGTGACAATCTACCGTTGCATAGCATAGTTTAATTCTGAGGCTTCTTTGTAAAAGTTCGTATGGATGATGTATACAAAAGTGTATTAAGTTTCCCACGGCTATTCTAAATTCATATCTCCTTTTATATCCAATGTTTTATAAAGTTGAATACTCTAGATCTAAGTGCATTTAGTACATTTACAATTGCCATATCTCCCAGTTGAATTTGTTCATTGAAAATTATGTAACAACTTTTTCTCTTTTTAGAGTTTCTATCTCTAAATCTGTCTGATACAAGAATAGCTACTTCTGCTCAGTTCTGATTTGTTTGCATAAATATCATTTTGTATCCATTCCTCTTTCTGTCCATGTGTATCTTTATTGCCAAACTAAGTTTCTGCAGGCCATAAAGAAGAATTAACATTTCTTCCACAGTAAGAAGGACTGAAATAAGTGGAGAACATTCTGCTAAGCGAACTAATTAATACAAAAACGCAGCTATCCTCTCTCTCTCTCTCTCTCTCTCTCTCTCTCTCTCTCTTTCTTGCTTTCTTTCTTTCTTCTTTCTTTCTCTCTCTTTCTTTCCTTTCCCTTTCTTTCTTTCTCTCTCTCTTTCTTTCTTTCTGTCTCTTTCTCTCTCTCTCTCTCTCCCCTTCCTTCTTTCTTTCCTCCCTCCCTCCCTCCCTCCTTTTTAAAGACTACTGGTTTAAATAACTTTTGTTACTGTTTTGATATACAGAACACTATTAAAGTTACTCAATGTGAATTATTTAAAAAAAGAAAAAAAAAAGAAAAAAAAACCGCAGCTATCATGTTCCTCTCTTGTAGGTGGAAGTTAAGAACAAAACAAGTCTTTCTCAGTGCAGAAAGTGATAACTAGAGTTTTCAAAATATATAGGGAGGGGCTGGAGAGATGGTTCAACAGTTAAGAGCACTGGCTGCTCTTCCAGAGTACACAGGTTCAATTCCTAGCACCTGCATGGCAGCTTGCAACTGTCTATAACTCTAATATCTGACACCCTCACACAGACATACATGCAGGCAAAACACCAATACACATAAAGTAAAAATAAATTAATTAGTATATATATATATGGAAGTAAATGGATACTAGGTTTGATTAGTACACAGTACATACATGTATTGAAATAGCATACTGGATTCCATTAACATGTACATTTAACACATGCTAATCAAAGGTAAAAATTACTTTGAAGCATTATCTTTGGGGCATGAGAGCAAGTAGTGACTAGAAAACCAAAGCCTTAAATGTTGCTGGATAACTGTTACTATGGACAGAGAAGCCTTTACTGAAATGACTGGAAGAGTTGCTGTTTGGGGACAGTTTAGGAGATGGAAAACTTTCTAATGAAATTCTCAGTTTGCGGCAGGAGATCTCCATGCAACACTTTGCAAATTCCACTTGGACGCTCCTAGCTGTGTGAGATAAAGTACAGCAAGTTAAATATGAGCTGAAGAAAAAACTATCCAGCTTACAAGCAAAATTTAGAGATGATATTTTTATATCTAAAGCTTACTAGGTTGAAAAATGAGGGACTGGAGAGATGGGTCATCAGTTAAGAGCAGTGGTTACTCTTGCAAAATGCCTGGCTTGGACCCTCAGAACCCACATGGTGGCTCACAGCAGTCTGCCACTTGAGTTACAGAGGATCTGCCACCCTCTTCTGACCTCCCTGGGCTCCTGGCATGCATGTGGTGCACAGACATATGTGTAGACAAAACACTCCAGGAATTAAGGTAGTGGGTATTCAAGAGTTTCCAATAAACTTAATGCTGCTGGCCCAAAGTCAACTGAAATGGCACACGTAAACATAATGATAACTTCAAAACTTTAAAATTGTTGTGATTGGAGCTTTTGTCCAGTGAAGATTTATATTCATAAAGCTTATGAAAATTGAGTGATTGTATCAGTAAAAGTGTTGCCTAGATACTTAGACTAAAGAGGAGTAAGAGATTCAAAATGCAAAAACACATCTGGGTTCTCAACTTTCTATTCAGAATGCAGGCTGAGAGACATGCTTTAGAAATGGCCAAAAACAATGGGAAAAATATCTTTGATGTTCTCAGACGGCAAAGTCAAGATCCAAGAACGGACAGTGGTGCCTCTTACAGTAATTTGAGCTATACTGTAATCAAGGGACCTATTTGTCCCTCATTATCTTAACTTTGAATTATTAATGACCACTTACTGTTATCTGACTTGCATTCTTCTTTCTGAATGTTAAAGGTCTATTGTGGTTGTCTACTCCCATTTCATTCTTGTATGTCCACCAAATGAGGAACAAATGAGGTTTTGGGGAAGGGAACAGGATGTTCTGCATGTGGAACAGACAGACAAGGTCAACTGGACAAAAGGAGAGAGAACGGTGGCAGATTTTGGTGTTGGCACCCTTTATGAACTCCCGATATTTATACCTTTGCAATGTGACCTTGCAGGCATGCCACTTCCATCCTATTTACCTTAAGAAGTCATAAACATGCCTCCTCCCCTGTCAGAATTCTGCCAACCCTGGAGAACAGGCATAGGCTAGCATGAATGAGGAATAAGGAATCCTGCTTATCATTCAAGCAAGCTCCCAGCATTTGGGGTTTTCCTGCCTCAGCAAAGCTTCTCTTGGTGCCTAAGATCCTGGGGGTATGTAGTTATAAGTGGTTAGGAGAGTAGTGCTTGGAGCTATACCCATACTACCATGTTGTAAGAAACTGTAGAGGCAGAAGTACAAGCCTAAAGACACTGGAGGATTTGTTCTATAGGAGTAAGGGCAAGATCAAATTAATTCATGGTATTTGTCAGAAAATGTGTTTTTGTTTTTAAGGCCCTGAGTTATTGGCATCATTCCATGAGAAGATAGATGACATGGACTGAAATCAAATCAGAGGCTCTGGAAAGGCCTTGAGCTTGGAGTGGCTGATGGAAACTTTGGAAGGAACCCAGTCACCTCTAACGGAAGTGGTAGATAGAGACTCTTCTGCCATGAAGCATTAGCAGAGTAGAGAAATTGAGAAAAGGTGTCAGTGGAAGTAAAGAAGGTCAGCACTGCTCCTCGGAGTGGAAGCAAACCTTTGTTTGGGGTTAAGGGCAACTTTACTATATGGTCAAAATGTCTCGTTTTCAATATACATCAAATGCCTGAGTGTTTCAGGGTCAAAAGTGATTTTTCTTCCAATCATTTTTGTGATCAAAATATTCCAGCTCCTCTGAAAACTTGAATGCCCCCTTTCAGAAAACTAGTAAAAGAATAAAAACAAAAATCCCCTAAATGTTGGCAAGGACACACACACACACACACACACACACACACACACACACACACACACACACACACACCAGCCTCAGAAAAAAAATAGAAAACAAGTGAATTAAATAAAACAAAGAACAAATGCTGATGTTTTTGAGATGGGAAGAAACCAAGACCAGTGTAGATGATTCAGAGGCATGGGTATATGAAGAGGGTTACAGATTTCATTAGGAAATTGTTATTTCCAGGTGTTTAACATTCCCCTTGTGGAGATTAATCTGGCAGTAATAAACAGAATGAACAGGAGTAATGAGGGATTGAGAAGTTGGTGGAAGGATCTAAAAATCTTCATGACAAGAACTGATGAGATGACTCAGTGGATAAAGGCATTTGTCCCCAAGCCTAATGACCTTATTTCAAGACTTAAAAAAAAAAAGAAGCCCCCAAGTTGTCTTCCAATCTCCACACATGTGTTGTGTTATATGTGCTACCCTGTGCAATAAACAATTGTAAAAAATAAAATTTGTGTGATGAGTGCCCACAAAGGAATGAAAAAGAACCAACACTAGACACATTTAAAATGAGATATTTTCTCCATTTTTATTATCAAAACTTCAGCTTGAAAGTTACAATATAAAAGTATATAAATTAATATATATACACATATCAATATTGGAATAAAAGTGATACTTCAAACTTTTAAATAATTATAGATAAAAGAAAGCCAGTGCCAAATGGTCAGTTCTAAAAACTAATATACAAGTAACATTATACAGACTGAAGGGGTTGTATTTAGGAATATCTATGTATAGATGTATACCTATATGCAGATTACAACAATTAATAAAAAAGAGGCCATGTATTTGAAGGAGGGGGGATGTGGTATATGGGAAGGTTTGGGGAAAGGAAAGGGAAGGGAATACTTTTGTAATTATATCATAACCTCAAAACAAACAAAAAAAACTAAAAAGGAGTCATACACTTTGACAAATGTAGAAAGGAAAAAAATAACAAAATTCCAAAATAAATAAGTAAACAGTACCATTAATGTGGACTTTCAAACTATGAATCAAAAGGTAAACATTCTCAGATGAGGGGTTGGGGAGTTAGCTCAGTGGTAGAGGGCTAGGCCCTGGGTTCGATCCTCAGCTCCGGGGGAGGGGGGAATTCTCAGATGAAATAAAATCTCAAAATTTCCTTTTTATCCCCACTAGCAACAATTCAGGACAAGCTTTTAAGATGTGGACTATCAAGAAATATACCATACCTAATGTTGTTCACTGCTTTAATTATCTATTAATAAAAGCTTAATTTGTTATAAGGTAAAAATACTGTATTATGTGTTATTTCAAATGGGGGACACTTAACAAAGCAGCAGAAAGTTGGAAGTCTGGGAACAGAAAAGACCATGCTAACAAAAGCAAAGCAGAAGTAAGGAAACGTTAAGTAAGACTATCATGGAACTGAATGTACTAAAAATATTTAAACATGACAAACAAAAATGGTTAGGAATGGGAAATTTTGAAAAAATAATGAGGTAGAGGAGTTTACATTTATGAGAAATTTTACATTTTAAATCAAGCAAACAAAAATAGAAAACTGGACTAATAATAAATGTGCTTGATTTGCTGTAGAGCAATATAAAATATTACCTCAGCAAGAATAATATACAAGTAGTCTATGGGATGCTTATTTTAAAAGTCATTACATAAAAGATAAAAAGAAATTATCCACATTATATTATACTATACTATATACAATTAAGATATTTTCTCTGTATGTGAGATAGCATGAGTAGAAATTAAAGAAATAAAAAAGGACAGAAAAACAAAACCCAACTGAAACCTAGCCATGATGAAATAGGTATCTTCCTAAGATAAATCAGGGGAATGAGTATGTGACTCAGTTAGTGCTGAGCTCAGTTCCAGAACTGCCTAGAACATGGTGGCATACACATAAAATCCCAGCACCAAGGAATTGGAAGCAGAAGGATCAGACAATCAAGGTCATCCTCCGCTACACAGTTATGTGAGATCCAGTTTCAAAAATTAAACAAACTATAATAACTTCTGGATTAAAGTTGTAAATAAAATTTTACACATGGTATGGTGAAAGGCAAAGCATGAAACTACTGCCTATAGATGGACTGGGTATATACTGTGGTCTTAACTCCAAAGGCAGGATACAATGCCTGGGAAACCAGTTCTCTCATTCCTGAGCAATCTTCTCTCACCCCAAGTGTGTTATGTTATGGAAAAGGTAAAGAGGCACTCACTTCCTATAAGCTATTGGTAATATAGAGTTTTGTCTCTTAAATGAAATAGTGACAGACCAAAATACCACGACCAAGTGAGTTTTACTTCTGGAATGCTAAAGTAGCTCACTTAATTATAGTAGTTAATTGCATTAATTAATTAAAGAGAATAACTGTACTTCATCCTGATAAATATTTCCAAAGGCACCAGAAAAAAACTGATAGCAATATATATGTATATATATATATTCCTGATAAAATTTTAAGTCAAAGGAATGGAAGGACATTTATATATCTTGAAAAGACGCATGTGTTAGAAACAATGGCAATTACATCTGTAAAAGAAATAGTAAAGGATTTGTATTAAAGTATAAATAGAAGAGATTATCTGTTCTTTATTCAACAATGTACATATGCATTATCTCAAGGGTCAAAAATTTTTTACCAATTTAATAGGGAAAAATCAGATACAAATATCAGAGGGAAAGACAAATATCTCATTATTTAAAATAGACACTACTGTGTACCTCAGAATTTAAAATAATTAACTGAAGAAATACAGTATTAGAAGTAGAAATGGCTAAATGTGATGGCTGGATACAAGATAAATGTTTTAAAAAATAAGTAGCTTTTCTATACACTATTGACAATAAATTTTCAAAACGCAATTGCAATACTACCAACAGCAGTTAAGATACAGATTCAATCAACATGGCCAAATATAAGCACACAGAGAACAGAACCAGTGTGCTCAACACAGAGGAGAGAACTATTTGAGGAGGAGATATTAATTACCATGATTTGATTCTTACAAATTATATACATTCATGAAATTATAATATGGTGTGTTAAATTTAAAAATAAGATATATAGTAAAAATGTAATATCATTCATTAGAGTAACAGCCACATATAAACAAAGAAATGGCCTAAAAATTGTGTAATGACTACAAAAAAAATTAAACTGAGAAAGACAACATGTTTCTGGATACAAAATGTTACTGTAAACATGCCAATTCGTGTCAGAACTCAAAAGCTCTAAGGCATTTTGAAGGCATATTTCAATGGAAGTTGATGCTAAAATCACAAATGCACAAAAAGGATAAAATTAGGGAAAATGAATACTGAAGGAAAAACATAGCTATCACACTTCAAAATATCAAGCTTCAGCAAGTAAAGCAATGAGGTGCTAACATCATTAATAGCCAAATACTATCCACAGAACAGAAACAAACTTACCTAAATATTTTATGATAGGAGAATTCTAGGTTAATGTGGAAATGACAACATTTGGGAATCTGGCTATCTTTTCTGAGAAGGAAACTTTGCTTTGTACTTCTCAATAAACAGACACGCAAAAGAAAACAAATTCTAGATCCTAAAGTACAATCACTAATCTTAGTCTCCTATATTTCCTTCTAATATTTCTATTTTTGCATGATTCTTTCAATCTTATGGTATAAGAGCCCACTGAAATAAGAGACAAAGACAAGAAACTAAAAAGGAATGAAATTGTCTATTTTATATAATCAAATTTGCCTTTCTGGAAAGTAGTACCACAAATAAATTTACCAAATGATAAACATTTTCAATCTGTACCACAGAAGAGGATATCAGCTCTATTATCCAGAAATCTCTTTAAGTTAATTTTTACAAAGACAAATGACACAACAGAAGTGTAAGATATGAAAGAATGGCCAATAGAAGACAAATGAATAGACATATGAAAAGATGTTTAACTTTATTAGTTATCACATGAAAGTTATTTTCCATGAAAAATGTTGACAATTGTGAGAAAATCATTCCAAGCTATTATTTTCCATGAAAAATGTTGACAGAAACTGAAAAGAATGTTGGTGGCTAGTATGCCGAACAGGCAATTCAATTCAAATACTTTGATGTAGAACTTTTATTTCTAAGTTACTAGCCTATAAAAAATTGTGAATTGTCCACTTGTGAAAGTGGACAAGATATATTAACCATAATATTCTTCATAGTATTATCTATAATTACAATAAAATTCTATAAGCCCAAAGACACATGTGTGAGAGAACAAGATAAGAATACAGTACGTACTATACAATGTACTATAGCTATTCATTTAAAAAATGAATTTCAGGCTGGCAGAATGGCTCAGCAGGTAAAGGTTCCTACTGCCAAGCCTAATGACCTGCACTCAATCCCCACATGGTCTAAGGAGAAAACAGAATTCTTTAAGTGTTTTTCCTCTGACCTCTCATTCACACACACAGAAAGAACCTAATAATAATGTAATACAAAATGACTTCCTAATGAGCAGGAAGTTTTATAATATTAATTCTATTTATATGATATATGACAATATATAATTATTCTGTAAAACACTCAACAATAGATGGACATTAATAGACAAATCACTAAGAATAGTCAAATAATCATAGCTACATCTATGCAGTAGTATTAGGAAAAGAACTCTATGTATTACTGCCTTTGGTTACCATTTCCCATAAGCATGTATCTGTGTGTGAGGGTATATATATGATCATGTGAGTATGTGCATATGTGCATGCAGATATACATGCATGTGTGAACACTTGCATTTCAAGCATCTTCTATGATCAGGCTCCATGTTACTTGTTAAGACACGGTCTCTTAATGAATTTGGAGCTTATCAAATCTGCTAAACTGTCTGGTGAGCCCGCAGGATCTGTCTTGCTCTACTACTCTCCCTCAACAACTGGTTTTCAGATAGATACTGCCATTTTTATGTGGGTGCTGGGCATCTAAACTCAAGATATCATGCTTGTATGGCAGGTACTTTACTGACTGAGCCATTTTTTAATAAAGCTTTAATATAAGCTCAGCCTGCTTCCTTTTTGAACTTTTTCTGCTAAAATTTTAGGATGTATATTCTGGTTCCTTTTCTAAAGATCTGTATGTCATTTTCCATCTACAAGCCATGAATATTATATATATTTTTATGTGACTGTTCCTCTTACTGATCACACCTTGTGAACATAGTACCATTTCAGTAAATGTTCTTCCAGGTATAAAGTTGGAAATTCTGGAAAGTAACTATCAAATACTTATAATTTTTTCTTAACCATCTCCAATTGTTGGCATCTGGATTACTTATATTTTTTTTCTGTGAAAAAAGCACATTGAAGTTAACAACCTTTGACTCAGTATATTCTCATTCTAATTATTTATTCTAAATGATATATAAACAAGTTTTCACATAGTATATACTGGACTACAATATAATATGATACAGTTTGGGTACTGCACTATATAATGTACTATATGTATGCTTATTGCCACATATTTTAATAATACTAAAATGTTGGATGGAATACAATATCTACTAGAGGGAGATGAAATAAATATATCTCATTAAAATTGTAACATAAAAACAGTTTACTGTTGTGGAAATTTATAATTTATTAAGTGAAAGAAATTACAAAGTGAACTCATTCCATTTTGAAAAAGAAAAATGCTGATAATTTTGAAAGAACATGTCAAAAATCTTTATAATTTTTCTGTGAGAATTGAAATAATTTGAGAATATATTTTTCACTTTGTTTCTTTATATTTTGAAGTTTTGCAATAAAAGTTACATGTACATTTTCAGAAGACAAATAAATAATAAACTTTGTATACAGCTGTTTAAATGTTTTTCTTCAACATAAGGTATATTTTTCATGGTAAGAACTATGGGGGAAAACAGTAAAAATATAAAGAAAAAGATCTCACACATCCTTCTTATCCTATGTTAACCAGTTCACACTCTCTAATGGCCATTTGTCTCTGATCACGTTTGCAGCCACACATTACATCAAGCTGATTTTGAAACTAGCATTACATAATTCACAAACCATCAATATTTTATTGACAAATAGTATATATAAATAACACATTTACTTATTCATTCACTTAAATCTAGAGCTAGTGACTGGGGAGATAACCCAGCTAGTAAAGTATATGCTCTACAAACATGAGGAGTTATATTTTTAAAAGGTTAGGTGTTGTGGTGTGCCCTTATAATTCCAGCACTGGGGAGGCAGAGACATGGACACCTGGGGCCAGCTGGCCTAATTGGAACACTCTAGACAAAAGAGAGACCTTGGATCAAAACAAACAACAACAAAAACCCCACAAATAAACAAGGCAAATGGCTTCTGAAGAATGGCACTCAAAGTCATCTGTGATTTCTACATACATGTACATGTGCACGTGCCCTCACAATGGTGTCACTGCACATATATACATGCACACACACACAAAATCTAGAGTGAGCTTTTTTCATTTTTGGTACTGTCACTAAGTATGAGGAACATCATTATCTATATATTTTATTCTGAGTCCAATGCCTTAACCACCTGGCCAGCAAAGCCTTAAAAAACTTACCTACCTCTTCCTGACACAAGACCTCTTTAGGTAGGCCAAGCTGGTCTTGAACTCTCACTTTGAGTGCTTTAGTCCACAGAGTGCTGAGATTACAGACACCACACCCAGCTTGCATTATCCACATTGAAAACAATTCGGATAAATACTTTGGATAAAATGTTAAAAATTACAAATTTTCAATGTTTCTAATTAAGGTAGAATGGAATAGTGAAAGGAAAAAGAAGCTCAAACAACACCTCAAACCCATATCTATTGCTCTAATTAGGTAAAACTGATATAAAAGCACCTATGTTATCTAAATCACAAGCTTACTGTAACAACCAAAAAGAAAGTAGCTACAGCATGAATTTGACTTCTTCACTTTGAAAACTCTCACAGCATCCTATACTTACTTCTTCTACATGCCCTTACCACAACTGATAATTAATTAATTTGCTTTGTATGTAACCCCCAAATCATTTTAAGCTCCATTAAAAATGCCTGGCACAAATTTGGCGCTCAATAAATATTTATTGAATGAATGGATGGATGAATAAATGAAGTGATAGCACTTTGTCAACTCTAATTCAAAACTTATTGATATTTCACTTGTTATTACTTTTGATTATCACACAGATGATTGCAAATCTTCAGATATTACTTGCCTAACTATAAGTTCATTATATGGCTTTTATGTTTTTCATATCAGCCAGAGGCGTGAGTAGTAGCATTGCTCGAAGTGCCTAAGGAGAGCTGAGACTTAGAGAACCAAAAAAAGACAGCTCTTTAGCTCAGCATCCTGGGATTTAAGTTGTAGTTACCATTAGGTGGATACAAGGCAGTGTCAGGAACCCAGGAAGTCAGTGATATCTGAAGAAGCAGGAAGATCCTGGAGGTCAAAAACAAACTAATAGTAAGTGATCTGGATAATATGGTTAAGACTGGAGAATGAGGAATGACTAGGTATTAAAGTGGAAGGGAAAGTTAAATTTCTGAGCATTAAAATTTCAAGCATTAAGCTATGACTATGATTCTAAAGTAAGATGTATGTGAACTCATTGTATCCTTCTTGTCAAACCTGGTATAAGGAAATATTCGAACCTACTTTCACATAAATGAGCAAGGGATGGTATAGTACCTGGTTTTAGGATGACTCTATTGATACAAATAATGTTCTGACAGTGACAGGTTAAAGTATGACTGTATATGAGATTTTTATAATATCCTATATACAACATGGGAACCATATAACTTTAGCTCCCCTTACATTCATCTTGATTTTCATCATCATATACAAAAAAGAACATAGTGGTAGAATCATGGATTCTGGAAACAGGCTAGCTGGGTTCAATCCTAGCTCTTTTATTTACTAGTTGTGTCCTTTGGACAAGTTACTTCACTATATAGCAGTTTCCTCATCTGTAAGAGACAATAATAACTCCTATCTCAATGGGTTGTGACGATTAAATGAGTTGATGCATGTAAGGATCTTAGAACGGTGCCTGAACACAGCAAATGTATTATTGTTATTATTATTATTATTATTATTATTATTATTACCACATTGGGACAAATATTATTAAAAACAGACAAAATAGATAAGTACGTGCTGTTATCTTTACCTATATTATAAAATTATAGTATTTAAGCATGAAATTTTTTCATTAAAATAATTTCACTTGTGCTTAAACATGGTTGACCATCAAAACTATAACCATTACCAAAGTTGTAAAATTACTGCACCAATTCTTTAAAGCCTCTTTCTTCACACAATCCTTAAAATTTATAAAGAATATATGTTTCCCAATATAAAAAAAATGCAAACAATACTATAGTTGGCCCCCAAAACTTGATCTGTAACAGGTAATACGTTTTTAAATATTTTGAAACTAGTTCTACTAAAAGCAGGAATAGTTAATTTGAGAGGTTAGTCTAAAAATATCTGCACCCAGTAAGACTTAGATGGAAAAGACTAGATTTGACAAATCCCCAAACTAAGGAAATATTGGGGAAAAAAAAAACTATGAAACAACTTTCAATACCTGGATATGGCAGACACTGGAAAACCTGAATGTCAAAAACCGAGACACTGGAGCATGCAGATATTGAGCCTGTTGATGGAAGACTGGGTAGTTGTAGGAAGACCTGAAGATGTTGGAAGACGCAGATGCTGGAAGATGTGGAGATGTTGGAAGACAGGCAGATGCTGGAAGCCCTGGAGATGCTGGAAGACTTGGAGGTGTAGGAAGACATGTACTCCTTGGAAGACTTGGATTTTTCTCGAAGACATAGATTTTTCTGGAAGACTGGATTTTCAGGAAGACTGTGGATCTTTGAGAAGACTGGATTTTTAGGAAGACTGTGGATCTTCGGGAAGACTGTGGATCTTCAGGAAGACTGTGAATCTTTGGGAAGACTGTGGATCTTCGGGAAGACTGTGGATCTTTGGGAAGACTGTGGATTTTTGGGAAGATGTGGATTTTGGGAAGATGTGGATTTTTGGGAAGATGTGGATTTCGGGAAGACGTGGATTTTGAGAAGACGTGGATTTAGGGAAGACGTGGATTTTCAGGAAGATGTGGATTTTGGGAAGACGTGGATTTTCTGGAAGATGTGGATTTTTGGAAGATGTGGATTTTTGGGAAGACATGGATTTTGGGAAGACGTGGATTTTCTGGAAGACGTGGATTTTCTGGAAGACGTGGATTTTGGGAAGACGTGGATTTTCTGGAAGACGTGGATTTTTCTGGAAGACGTGGATTTTCTGGAAGACGTGGATTTTGGGAAGACGTGGATTTTCTGGAAGACGTGGATTTTCTGGAAGACTTGGATTTTCTGGAAGACATGGATTTTGGGAAGACGTGGATTTTCTGGAAGACGTGGATTTTCCGGAAGACATGGATTTTCTGGAAGATGTGGATTTTCTGGAAGGCATGGATTTTTCCAGAAGACGTGGATTTTTCAGAAGACATGGATTTTCTGGAAGACATGGATTTTCCAGAAGACATGGATTTTCTGGAAGACGTGGATTTTTCAGAAGACATGGATTTTCTGGAAGACGTGGATTTTTGAGAAGACTTGGATTTCGGGAAGACATGGATTTTCAGGAAGATGTGGATTTTCAGGAAGACACAGATTTTTGGGAAGACATGGATAATCTGGAAGACTTGGACTTCTCGGAAGCTATGGATTTGATGGAAGACATGGATTTTCTGGAAGATATGGATAGATGGAAGACCAGGAGATCAATGGAAGACATAGATCTTGGGAAGACATGGATTTTCAGGAAGACCTGAATAGTCCGGAAGACCAGGATTGTTTGGAAGACACAGACATGTGGAAGACTTGGGAAGTTTCTGGAAGACATTAATCTTCAGGAAGACGTATATCTTCAGGAAGACATACCTTGGCTGGAAGACCTGGATGTTATTGGAAGACATGGATCTATTGGAAGACCTGGATTTAGTGGAAGACTTGGGTTTCTGGAAGACTTGAACTGGTGGAAGACATAGATTAGCTAGAAGACCTGGATTTTTCTGGAAGACTTGGATTGACTGGAAGACACTAATTTTTCTGGAAGACGTGGACTGGCTGGAAGACCTGGGATTTTCTGGAAGACGCAGATTTTTCTGGAAGACGTAGATTGCACTGGAAGACGTGGATTCTTCTGGAAGACGTGGATTCTTCTGGAAGACGTGGATTTTCCTGGAAGACATGGATTTTTTCTGGAAGATCTGGATTCTATGGAAGACTGGATTTTCTGGAAGACTTGGAGGTTTTTGGAAGACATGGATTTTCTGGAAGACATGTATTTTCTGGAAGATTAGGATTGTCTGGAAGATCTTGACATTGTTGGAAGACTTGCAGTTGCTGGAAGACCTGGAGATGTTGGAAGACCTTGATACTGGCACCATTGGAAACCCTAGATATTGGAAACATCATAAGCACAGGATTTTTGGAAATACTGGAAGGCTTGTATTTTTTAAGACATTGGTTACTTTGGACATTAAAGACTTTGGTGACCCTGAATGCTTGGATATTTGATACTGAAAGCCATATACTAGATGTCTTAGATAATCAAGGCATTACAAATCTTGTATTTTGAACCCCTAATCAGTAGTTTTATGGAGAACAAAAGACCTGGACATTTACAAATCACAAATTAAAAAACTCCACCTATTGAGAGATAATAGAAAACCTCAATTTTTCCATATTCCTGTCAAAAAATGACTTAATTTGTAAGAATTAAGTTTAAATGATACTGGTAACCCTAGATATAAAGAGCTCTAGATGCTAAAAGATCTGGTTATTTATGGGTTCAGAGTAACAGAACACCTGAGTGTTAGAAAAAGAGAGTTCCTGTCAGGGAAGAACTGGCAATAAAAAGACATTATTGGAGTTGAAAGAATGTAAGAGCTGGATCACAGAGAAAGGGGCAATGGAATGCTATTTTCCAGGCATGACAAAGCCATTGCTATCATGAACTCACAATAGATGCAGTTACCATTCCTGAGCCTGTTACAAGATGGGGCTTGTCAGTCACAGATGAGGAAAGGACTTATGGGGTCCTACCCTTCCTTGGGGAACTACTGGCTACTTACTGATACTAGGAGAAGGGGAGTCACCGTCTACAGATGTGACTGTGGTGAGCCTCCCATACTCCAAAAGGTAAATCCACACCCATGGTCACAAGGATGGCCCTGGTTGAACTCAGTGGGTCACAAAACAAAAAAGACATGAATGTAGTAAACAGATTTATAGTGAGGATGAAGACTGACAAGGATAAGGAGATTAGAAAGGATAGGGATTAGAGTAATAATGCAATATATACATGCATTAAATAGTCAAATAATAAATTTGATTTTTAAAAAGATACTGTAAAATCAAGATAAGAAGATATTAATAGATAATAATAATGATAATCTGATAACCGAACAATACACTACAATATACTGGAAAAGCTAGACTTGGGTGCTATCAAATAAATGCACTCTAGAAGCCCTGCAACTAGGAAATATTGAATGGTTGGGACCACAGAAGATCTGAAAATTATTATTCTGGACTGTGAAAGACAGGCTTGACTTTAAGTAGTGATAAAAATATTAGAAGATGTAAGACTTTTAATAAATCTAATATACTAGATAGATTAGAAAACACAAGCACTGGAGATGCTTTAGGCCAGAGACTAGAAAATAAGAATATTGTAATATGAGGAAAAGTTATTGAAAATACTGTCATTTGTGGAACTTAGAAGACCTGAGTTAGAGATATTGGAAGATAAAAAGGCCTGATCTTAGAAATTAGAAGACCATGTTTAAAAATATTGGTAACATTGAAAGCCTTTCATATTATGATGTAGATGGTATATTCAAAGATAATCAAACCATAGCACAGACTTTTATAACAACAGCATCTCTTCTACTAAAAAGCAAAACAAGGGCAAGGCCATTTGAAGTAGATAACAAAGAGGAAGCAGGAAGTTCAAGTTAAAAAAGTAATTTAAATGTGTCAGAACCTATCTCTACAATCTCAATGAACTGACCTTTTTAGCATTCATGGTTTGACAGAATGGATGCCAGTAGGATAGAAATTATCAAAGAATATGTACTACCTTCAGCTAGAAAAATTACTTGGTTCTAAATAAGAGTTCGGCAAATATATTCTGTGAAGGATTAGGTTGTTAAATTTTAATGGTATCTATTGAAACTAACCTATTAGTGTAAACACAGATAAGGAAAATTACAGCTAAGGTATATACCACTAAAACAATTTGTTTAAAAAAAAAAAGCCGGGCGGTGGTGGCGCACGCCTTTAATCCCAGCACTCGGGAGGCAGAGGCAGGCGGATCTCTGTGAGTTCGAGGCCAGCCTGGTCTCCAAAGCGAGTTCCAGGAAAGGCGCAAAGCTATACAGAGAAACCCTGTCTCGAAAAACCAAAAAAAAAAAAAAAAAAAAAAAAAAGTCTGGGTGGGTGGATTTGGCCCAAAGGCTGTAGTTTGCCAAGCTCAACTCTAGATATCAAATCTAGAGCACAATGAACTTAAGTGCATCCACGGTTTGCATTCACATGCAAAAGTACAGAAAGTACAGATGCAACATTTTGAAGCCTAGTGGCACAGAAGATACTGTGTAACATGGTGAAAATCAGAAGTTGAGGCTGGCAATTATTTAGGTGCCCTTATATTCAGAGCCAAAATTAAATGGCCTGGACCCAAAGTCCTAGTCAAGGAAGATGATGGACAGAAGCTAGAGGATTACTTACACACACACACACACACACACACACACACACACACACACGGGTGGGGGGAATCCACCCCTGTAGACTGAGCACACCTGGAGACAGGGAAAATAAAGATTATAATTTGGTGGGTCATCTCATGAATAAAAAAAATATATGTAAAGTTCTGATTTCACTCATTAGAACTTAAGTAACAGCCATAGGAGATGAGAGGTAAGGTATAGCTTCAAGTCTCTTATTACTTATATAAGACTTAGAAGGACAAGAATTGGCACATGTATTGCATACAAAGAACTCAAGTCAAAATTAGTAAGGTGCACTGGTAATGGCCCATGACTTAAAAATCAAACGGCTCTCAAGAGACAATGGGTATTCATTGTGGGTCTTCTTACAAGGCAATATGTGGATCAGAACCAAATATGATGATAGTCATGCCGAGCAGTGCTAAGTAGCAAATACTAGTAGGTACACATATAATGCTTGTATACCAAATACTCCAAGTGGGAAGAAAAAGGTTGTGATGGAAGGCCACTAAAGTGATACTAGTAAACAGTTGTCTTAAATTGAATTGAAGCAAGGAAAGATGTGTAGCTTTAAAAAATCACAGTACTGAAGTCTTGATGAATACCCTACTTTCTGAATACTAGTCCTTAAAAATTCCTGAATGCCATGATAAATGTATGAAATATCAAAAGGTTCAGAAGTTAGTTGTGAAGAAGCCCTATGCCTAGTAAGAATACTTTGCCTTGCACATTTATTTGAAAGGAAACTAAGCTAAAAATTCAGTGGTCAAGAAGGCATTCAATACAGATTTATCATCACTCCCTATCAGAGTGTCTTAATTATCTTTAAAGGTAGAACTAAGTAGATGGATTTTCAAGAGTACAGGAATACATTTATGTCAAAAAGTCATCACCTGTAATCACCAGGTAAATCAACATCATGCAACAGTTATCACATTATAAACACAGTATAAAAGAATTACTGCAGTATAAAAGGAACAATGGAACAATTTCAGATGTTCCTTATCAGCAAACAAGGAAAAATATCAAAATTCTTTTCTTATCCTTTCTTTTAAAATCATCATGTATACCATATTTTGAAGGAAATCAATATTAAAATTTTGCCAAGTATAAATTATGATGTTCTAATACACAAGACATATGTATAGTATTATAATAATAATAATAGCAATGATTTATTGAGCGCTTACTATGTGCCAGGCACTGTACTAAGCATCTTGTGTAATCTTCATTTGCCATCTAATAATATAGGTATTTTTCACCCCATTTTACAGATTAGAAAATGAAGTCTACAATAGTTACCAAATATGCCCACAGTCACGCAGCCAGTAATTGCCATGAAAAAAATTAGAAACAGGTCTCTCTAATTCTAAGGCCTAGTCTCTGTGATGACTTCTCATACCCCATAAAGGCAAGGCTTACCTTGCCAGGGCTAAGTACCACTAACTTAAGCACACAGCATCCCCAACTCAGAGAAGACAAAAAGTCAATTTCCAAACCCTCACTTGAAGTCACTTGTATTTCTCATTATAATACACATCATATCACTGCCCAGTAGTCAAGCACCAACTCTGGGTACTTGTGATGATGGGCTAACCAGCAGTGTAAGGCAAAATCCATTGTCTCAGACACACTGGATTTATATTTAATTTTGCCACATATGTAACTTATGCTAAGGAAATATTCTATTCTCTCTTTGTTTAACTTTATATTCCATCAAAATATATATTTTCTGTTTATAACACTGACATCAAAGACCATTGAAAGGTAAGAATCCTATGTCAAGTTCAGTGATCAATATATTTCATGTCAAAGGCACTGTTCACAGACTGTTAAAAACAGATACCGCTGAAGCCATTTATTAACTTTCATATGGTGGCAGACATATGATTTCAATGTGCAAATTAAATAGGTTTCTCCCATGTTTTCAACTCAACATCATAAACAAAAGGATCTTTTAAAATCACCTGCCAGCTTTCTAATCCATTCTATTTCACCTGCTAAACTTCCCTTTCTCCCATCTTCCTTTTTCTTTTTCTCTGTGATTAAATATGCTTATCAAGAAGGAAATTTCTATCAGTGTGCTTCTTTATATTGAGCTCCAGTACTTGCCCAAACAATTTGATGACATAAACTGTATAAAACCAACTAAAATAAATGTCAAGGCTGGGGAGATGGTTCAGTGGAGAAGAATGCTTGCTCTGTAAGCATCAAAATCTGAACTTGAATCACCAGAACCCACATTTAACAAAATAAGCTAGACTGTAAACCCCAAGTTGGGAGATGAAGTAGAAATAGGAGGGTTGCTAGGTCTTTCTGGCTGCCAGCACAGTTTCAGGTTCAGAAAGAGACCCTGTCTCAAGGGAATAAGCTGGAGGGTGATAGAGCAAGGCATCCAGTGTCTTGCTGTGGTTTCCATGTCCACACACTGGTATATAAACCCATTCAAGTGTACACATATAACACACACACACACACACACACACACATACACACACACACACACACACACACACACACACACCTCATGGAAGGTGTGTTCTCATTTTAAAAAATGACTTTATTTGCTTTTTATTCTATGTCACCTATACCTAACTTTCTTTTCTGGAAGTCTAAAATAAATAAAGTTTGAATCACAAGCACATTTTTACAATGCTGGGGAGTGAACCCGGGCCTCTTACTTGCCAAGAGGCACTATCACTGAACTACATCCACAGTCCAAACAATCACAATTTGCAAATAATATGAATACAATTTAATACTAGTATTTACCCTGGCCTCTGTGTAAAGGCCAAGGTGCTCACAAAGTCAACCAATAAGGTTGATGCACTTTTCTCTAAATGTGACGATGACAGACTTAGAAGGACCTTGAAGACCAATATAGTATACCCTCATTTGGAAGCTATGAAAAGCATGGAGTGACTTGAGTAAGACTGCCCATTGAACTAGTAGCACAACAAATATTGAATTGATCATGTTTGCCTTATTCCTTGGGCCCACTGCTATTTTTCTTCCATTTTTCTATCTTAATTTCATTTCACCTCAAAGCAGCAGTTTGCATCTAGGACCATAGATAGAACCACGAGTTGTTTTCCAAATATATAGGTGCTGGCCCTACTACACTAGAAATCCTAATTTTCAGAGCTCCTCTCCCTGACTCCAAAATACAGTCAATACTAAGAACACCTGTGGGCTTTCAACCCACATTCGCTTCTTCTGAATGTGTTGAAAACATGGGCCATCTCATTCCCAACTGTGTGAGCAAGGCCTTTAATTAACACTGTGGCTCAAAAGCAGCATTTAGTTCATTGCTGAACATTATTTCTTGCATTCCAGGTTGTTTTTATGCATTTTAGGCTATATTAAGTTCTCTTTTTGGCAACTTCATGCCAAAATTTCTTCTTCTTCCTTCCTCTATTCAGATATTTTCACATCATTATCATGTGTAATCAGGATGGAGTGCTCATGCTAGGTTGGCACAGTAGCAGTCAGAGCAGAAAATCAAACAATGCTAGTCAGACTTCCTGTCTGTTCCCAGAAAAATTGTTCAACTGAGTTCAAAATAGACAGCAGGTGAGAATATGTGTAAGTAGCTACAAGCCCAGGCGGGCTCACCATATGCCAATGACAAAATAATATCTGAGATCTTACCTCTAGCATTGTGATTTTCCCCTTTGTTAAATCTGCATAGGAAATTTCAAACATTCAAAATTCACCTTAACAACACTTTAGTAAATAATGAGATTATGAAGGTGAATTAGACACTCAAACTAGAAACGAATTCTGAAGTACCTCTGAGAACAGGAAGTACCAGCATTCCTTTTCTGGAGGATGCTCAGTGTCTCAAAACACTAGGGGTGGGGCAAACATGAGATCAGGAAGGAACTATGGAAATTAACTATACTATACTTGATTAGGTACCAATACAAATCTAGGAATTCATTATAAATACACTGCCTCTCAGGATCAGCCAATATTTATCTTGCAAACTGCCGCACAACAAATGAACTTATGCCAAACTAATCCCTCTGGCAAGATACCAAGTTAGACATAACTAGAATTTAAAGTAAATTTCAGGATGAATAGGACAACACACTGCTAGCAGACCCCTCCCATTTTGCTAGGTTCTAGAAAGTGTTCCAGAAACCCTCACACTATGCAAGTCAGAGGAATTTAAGACCTCTGTGGTAGAGGGTAAGAGACAGAAAAGAGCAGTGTAAAAGTCCAAGGCAAACTGGTTTGTTAACAGAAATAAAACATCAAAGTGTATCTCAGTGATATTTACAAACTTTACATTAGCAGTTGTGGTTACTTTGCAATGAACTTTCAATTAACTTTCTCTGCCCTCCTGGTGAGGATTACAATGCACCTATGAAAATGCTGCTCATGACAACAAATGGGAAGGAAAGAACAGAGAAAATCAGAGTCTGCTGCAGTGTTCTTGGTCTTCTCTACTTTCTTCCTCCAGCACGTGAATCACCAAGCATATCATCAGAGCCACCAGAGGAGAGTATGAATCCCAAGTTTCAACTACTGTGTGTGGCGCTGTTTAAAGGACTGGGTGGATGGTCCACATTCCTTCTCCCCTGTGAAACAGAGAAACAGATTTATTGACTTTGGTTGATACAGAGTCAGAGATAGGGTTGTGTGCTATCATATAAGCCTCTCTGAAGGTCTACTGAAGGATCTTTTCCTTCCTGATGATTTGATTTGCAGAATGCACACACCTTAATATCCTTTGAGTTTTTGGATGCTAACATGAAGAGGCTTATTTTTAATCAACATTTGAGGTTATCATACCTGTAAAATATTTCTCAAGTATATTCTCAGGATGAGAGTCAACAGATCAACAACATCACTTAACTCCATCTCTTCAAACCCTCCATGACCCCACTGTTTTGTCCAATGGTACATTGTCCATTTCTTGTATGACTGAAAGAAGACAGTCAGAACCAGTAACAACCTCAGTGTGAGATTTCTGCCAGATTCCACTACGGGGTTAGGATTTTTATTTCTCTCACTTATTCTCCTACTATTGTTATGACAAGTGAAGAAAATTTTTTGAGCTACTTTCACAGAGCTGATCAGAGCACATCATGAACATTATGAGTACTCCAAAGCCCAATGTGGGGATTGAAGGAAAAGAGCTGTTATTGGGGAAATAGAGATGATTTGCACACAAGGAGCAGCATTCACTATCATAATTTTTCCACTGGTGACATTTTCCCAAATCAGCTATACTTTCAAGTCAGCATCATTTTCATGTAAGTATTGATTAACCTCAGTAGAAAATGCACTGCAGAGAATTCACAAAGAGTTTCTCAGTTACCCTTAGTTGATACTTTTCATTCATGTAGATATAAAATAGTGTCTGGTATTCTCTTTTAAAAGAGAAAGTATTTGGAATTTGAAGTGGTCAGAGTTTAGCCAGAACATTACCAGAAACACTGGAACAAAGCTTGGGTATTGATCTTTTTCTTCTCCTTTGCAATAAACATTCAAGTTGGCATGCACTTATAGAAGAACAGGACCATTGTTCAGGCCAACTGCCATCACTTATACCCATCTCATCACTTTCAGGGTACTTGGCAACAACTTCATGACCTGCTTTCTCTGCCTGCCACTTTTCCCCATGCAGTCCATAACGTTTCTTAAGCTTATCTGATCACCCATTCCTTGAAATGAATAGTCTAAAATTTTACCTAGATGCACAGGTAAATTTGAATTCAGGGATATTCATCAACAGCTTATGCAAATGTAAAGAGGCCTGTTCAACCTCTGATTTAGAAGTTACAAACACAAATAAACTTCTACTTTCTCGATTTCAGCATTTCATGTTATATATGATGTTTCCAGTGATTCCAGTCCATCCCTCATTGCACTGGTCCTTACTGAACTCCTTTTTCTTTCCTTCACAACTGGAGACTTGCCATCCAGAGTTTTTACCTTTATCATTATCAAACAGTTCGAAACACTCATTTAGTTTGCTCTTAACATCTTCTTTCTTGCCCTACTCAATCTTCATGCATTTCCATCACCCATCTTTTTGGGGTTTTTGCTTGGAGGTCACTGTCATCCTGACTTAGACAAATTTACAGTGATTGAAAGTTTCATTTTCACTGAGCAGTAAAGGATATTAACTTGTAATATTTAATAACCAAATGATAAAATTAACAAGACAGGTAAAAAGGGCAAAACCATTTTTATATGCTAACACAGGGGCATGAGCAATGGCTGCAGACAGAACAGGCAGAAGCACAGAGAGCTGAAGCAAGTAACACAAATGGTGAAGATTTTTTGTACATGCACAATCAGGCAGCTTGGCAGTGACTTGAACTTGCATATTGTTCAAAAGATCACAAAGGTACACCAGACAATGTAAACCGAAATGTGGCATCAGAATGAGTTGCAGTTGTGAAGGGACCACAGAACTCAGGAGCCAAGGTCAAGCTACCAGTTTGAGGTGAGAATCACAAATTCCACCATCTAGGAGAAAGCAGACACAGAAATAGGAGAAGTCAGAATGGGAGTAGTCTGAAGGAATAGATGACAAGCTGTGAGGATGACAGATATTCAGAATAATAATACATGCCAGATCACTTTTGCAAAGGTTGTATCAACTGCACACTCATGCTTTTCTCCAGGGTGCTGACCAACCTGACATATTACCAACCTTTGTGACTTGTACCAAACAGATGAATAAGAAGATATTTCTTTAATTACCTGTCCATATGCTGAGAATCTCCTGTTACATAGAGCACTGCCTAAGTGATCTAACTGCATTTTTATCCCACACTAATTTTACTTTTCTTTGAGGAAAGTTTAGTATTGATCAGAAATTCCTCTTCTGGTAAGCTAGTTAAACTGGTGAGATCTAAGATGAATGCCTGAATGACCACTAGACAATTTTGAACTTCATTAATCACTCCATGTGAATATTTGGACTGGGGATGTAGCTCAGTTGGAGAAGAGAATGAGTGTCCATCATGCAAAGTTCTGGGTTCAATCTCCAACACTGCATAAACCACAGGCATAGTGGTACATGCCTGTAATATTGGCATGCAGAAAATGAAGCAGAATTGGAAGTTCAAGATTATCCTAGGCTACATAGCAAGTTCAAGGTCATCCTAGCCTACATGAGACTGAGATGCTTTCTCAAAAAAGAAATAAAAGAAATAAATGGATGGAAGGAGAGGGAGTGGGTCAGAAAGGGGAGGAATCCCATATGCATGCGAAATGATAGCCCCCACTTGTGTCATAACTGTTGACAATAGCTATGATGATTTGAAAGACTCATAAAAGGCATAAAAAGCAATCCTGGAAAATCTGTCATTCTCAGAACAGATACACGTATTTCTCCCCTTTATATAACCCTCATTTCTTTGTGTACGTGTCAGGAGTGTAGGTGAACACACATGGAGGTTAGAGGCTGGTTATCTGGTGTTCTCCTGTACTGTGTTCTATCTTATTTTAGATAGGATTCCCTACTCTCAATTGCTATTTATTCACCTTGTTTTTGAGACATGATCTTCTACATTGGTATTATCCTCCATCTATTGTTTGAGACAGTTTCTCAGAGAACCTGGGATTCACTGATTCATCTAGACTTGCTGGCCAGCAAGTCTCAGGATTCCTGTCTTCACCTTGGTGTTACAGGTATGTGTTATCACATCCGCCTATTATTTGGGTTCTGTGCATCCACACTCAAGTACTTATACTATACCTCATACTCTAGCCTCAAACATCTCTCTTAGAGGATCTCCTCTAAACGTCCATTGGGAAGATGCCTATAGCCTCCAAGCTTCAAGGCAGAGAAGATGGGGAAGTAAGACAAGCACAGTTTCTTCTTAGTTTCTCAAGGGTCTAGCAGAACGTAAGGAAAGAATTGTTTCCAAGTGAATGATTATTACACATGTGGATGGTTTAACTATTGTTCCTTTGCCAGTCTACACTCTCACGTCTCATCAGCTGAGTAACAATATCACATTCTCAGATCTCCTATGTTTGATGAAGTCTTCACTAAAAGTTAATAAATAATAGTAATGACTTGGGAAAACTCAGAGGCTTCTGAACAGGAATTGGCTGTTTGACATCATTATTTAACCACTGCTGACTATTGGGTACAGTAGTGAAACTGTGGTAACATAGTCATTTCTTGGAAGAATTTTGGGGAAAATATATATACACTATATTATCAGTAGTTTCTTTTATGAAAAACTTAATTATGAAATTCATATGGTTGGTAGATGACCATTCACTGCCCTATTAAATTTCCTTGTAGGTTTGAAAATTCTCATTAAAATATGTTTGTGAAATAATTTTATGTTTCTTGGCTACATTTTTGGTAATAACACATATTAGTGGCTTATCAGGTTAAATGAAAAATTATAATCAAAGAACTAATCATTGGAGGAAATCACTATGAAATGTTCAGTCAGTAATTAGATGTCTAATGCTAAAGGAATCAGCAGCCTGAACTGACAGTATAGCACAAAAGTACAACACTCACTCATTTAACTTATATAAGTACCTGAGTTCTACCCCAAACACACACACTCTCCTCTTTCTCCCTCTCTCTCCCTCTCTCCCTCTCTCCTTTTCTCCCCCTCTCCCCCTCTCCCTCTCTCTCTCCCTCTTCTCTCTCTCTCTCCCTCTCTCCCTCTCTCCCTCTCTCCCTCTCTCCCTCTCTTCTCCCTCTCTCCCTCTCTCCCTCTCTCCCTCTCTCCCTCTCTCCCTCTCTCCCTCTCTCCCTCTCTCCCTCTCTCTCTCTCTCTCTCTCTCTCTCTCTCTCTCTCTCTCTCTCTCTCTCTCTCTCTCAAGATTCAATGCCCAAGCCTTAACCAGAAACCAGGTTATTTGAACATGCAAAGAGTTCAGCTTTATGACAGTAATCACAACTGTTTTCTATGCCAAATGGCAGAGACTTATAAAAGAACATAAGCAGAGGGTGCAGAATGAATGACTAGTGGATGTTAAACTATCACTGGGTAAGATTCCATTCAACCATTTTTCAAATGATACAATATACTTTTATACATCAAAAAGATTCACTTCCCATTGGAGTTTCATCTCTTTCCTGGTAAAGAAAATGTGAGTGTTAAGACGCTGGAGCTGTCAGCATGAAGACTGAGTGCTTTGAAATAAACTTCACGTTACCATATTTCTTTACTGAAAGCTCCACTACAAAGAGCCTCGAAGTTGTTAGAATGCTAAGAAATAATGGTGCAATCAAGTACACTTGTTCTCAAGGCATTTTCGCCAAGCACATTTAAATCTACAGGGCTAAAAGCTTAAGGTCATTCTTGTGAGAGCAGGAACCCTGGAGCCCTCAGGAGGAAGAAAGCTTGACTGGCTGTTTTTTTCTGCCAGGAGTTAGAGCTCAGAAGGGCGAGAGAATAACAGAATTTTTTTTTCTCTAGACACTTCAAGAAAGAACAAGGACTACTTTATAAATGCCACACCCTGTGAGGATTTGCATGAACAAACAGGATCAAGTTAATTGCAGCCTCCTTACTGAAAGGACATTGGCTTTTAAGGGATTTGCTTTTCTATGAGTACTCAGCTCTCCCTTTCCCTTTCAAACATCTTAAAACCCTACAAACATTTAATTAGTGGCTTTAAAAACTATAGGCCCTTGTGAATCATTTAACATTTTAAACCATAATACCCAGAAATACTGAAAATGAGGCTTCCATAAGGAATCTTATTTTTCACAAAATTAATGATGTGTCCACAGTGTGTGAATTACTAATAATGAAGATGTCATTTAACTGAATTTTGAAACCAGAGCAACCCTTCAAAATGAGGTTCAAAACCCATACTTCTTCATTTTCAAACAGCTCTCTGAGTTCCTATGTCCTACTGAGCCTTGTCCAACACTCCCTGTATGATGATGGTTCCTGCTTATTTCCAAGACTCAACATTCACTAACTCTTCCCCTTTTTCTTTTATCAACATTTCAGCCAGAAAAAAAAAAAAGAAAAAAGATTTCAGCCATTTCAAGCACTAACCTCATCCAGGAAATGAAGGAAAACAGAAAGCATCTGAAATACAAAAGTGGACTGCTTTGGGGAAAAGTAAAAATGCAGAATCTGACAAAGAGTGTACACTAAGAAGCAGCAGAAGCCTGTGGGATTTAGCTCTGCCAGGCTTTCCAAACCTACCACATCCCATCTTACTTCCTGTTCATTCTGCCCTATTTCACAACAAGTAAATGGCACTGTAGTATTGGCCAATGACACTTTCACTTCTCAGGAAAGCCTTCCCTGGCTGTCTTCCATGAAACTCACAGGTTCATCTATAATCATTTGCTCTAATTTGCATTTCCTCAAAGTGGTTATCAATGCAATTTAATAACTTTGTATTCTGTTTTTCCCACTCAGAATATCAGCTGCATGAGTACAGGAGCCCTCCATGGTTTCGTATTCCTCCATTCTTATACCTACAAGAAAGAGTATCTGAGATACAGAGGCTATACCAGTTCTTACTACTTAACTATTTATTCTGGGAAGCAACATTAAAATCCAACCAACAGTTCCCACTGTCACATTAAACTCCTCCCCAGAAGCTTGTCTCTAGCACCTAGCAGGCCTCATGGAAACAGACAAAGGAGGAGGAGGGGTGACTAGACAAAGATCATGATGGTGAAAGAGGAGGAGGAGCAGCAGGAGGAGGAGGAGCAGGAGGAGCAGGAGGAGTAGGAGGAGGAGGAGCAGCAGCAGCATCAGGAGCAGCAGCAGCAGCAGCAGCAGCAGCAGCAGCAGCAGCAGCAGCAGCCTCAACCATGCTGGCGATAGCTGTAAATTCGTTCCATAGCAAATGCTCCTGCTCGTTTATGCTCTCCTGTTCTTGTCACTGCTTTAGAGATCCAGGCTTCCATCATTTGAACAATACCTTCTCTGCGGAGGCCCCTGACCACATGGCACATGGCCACTACCCAACAAATACCACTCCCAAACTTAACAGGTATGAGCATCATATAACAACACTAGCTGTTCTTAAACTAGCTAGTAGGGGAAAGGATCCCAGAAAACCAGTCTGTGAAATTTTATCTGGACTGGGCTTCTGAGTTAAGCAGAGGGAAAGCATTTGAGAAAGAAAGATGAAGTATGAAGTATGTCAAAAGTATAGACACACTACCTTCTAAAGGAAGGCTACATTTGCCTGTCAGGATGCTACAGCATGTTCGTCTTTCTCCTGTAATGTCATTGCCTCAAAGAGCAGGTGAACACACAGATGGGTGGGGCAAGAAGAAAGATTTTGAGCTCAGTTTTAGGAAAAGCTCACTAAATAACAAAAACTCCGCAAAACTGGCTACCTCCCATAGATGTCAGATCCCTAACAGTGAAACTGTCAGATGCCACAGGCGCACTCTAGGAGATGCCCTTTCCATCCTGGCATGGTGGCACACATAGGGACGCCCAGCACTCAGGAGACAAAGGCGGAGGACAGTGAGTCTGGGTGAAGTCTGGATTGCATGGACTATACAAGCAGCCCAGACTTGCAGCAAGACCCTGTCCCATAACACTAAAATAAGATAGAAGAAAAATGATCTCCTTAAAGCTGTGAAGTGACAGTGTCCCTTGGGCTTCCACCCATCTGTACTCAGACATTTCCTTTCTTAGCGTTCTGTGTGAAAGCAGCTACCAAGGGCTGCCTAGCCTCGCCTTTATCACGCGTCACTTACCTCTCTTCTTGCTGCAGCTTCATGTAAAGTCCCTACCTCAACACAGCCCCATTTTCATATTTCCCCAGTGAGTTTTTCTATATCTAAGGCTAAGGCCATAACTACCAGCTTATTATTCTACCAGCCAATACTTCTATTAATATTCTCTCACTTAGAAGCTCTTCAAAACTACAGGATACATTATAAAGCCCTGCTCTGAATCTTCTATCTTGCATTAGTGGGCACCACAATGCATCTGCAAATGGGTTCTCTAGTCTGGTATAGCGGCTCACGCCGCTATTCTCAGCACTCAGGAGGTGGAGACAGGAGGATTGTAAGATAATAAGAGCCTGTCTCAAACAAGCATTCTTTATTTTAAGTTCACTGGCCCCTAATCAACATTTTATATGATCACATCTAGTTATCATCATCGACACCCCCATTTTATAGACAAGAAAACACACAGGTTAATTTACCTAGTCATGGTCATGCATTCATTTGACACTATACTACTTGAATACTTCTCTTTACCTTAGTACCAGGGATAACCTAAGGCCTCTCATACACCATGAAAGTGCTCTGTCATAAAGCCCTATATTGAAATCTATGAATCAGGATCCAAATGACACAGTTAACCACTAGTATCCATGAACCTAATGGCCTTCAGATAATTTCTTATATTTCTTTTTCTTTTGAGAAGGAGGAGCAATATTGAGACAGGGTTCCAGATAGCTGAAACTGCCTTTCTCTTACAAGTACTGGAATTACAGGCTGCTGGGCCAGCACACCCAGCAAGATCTTATAATTCTTAACTGTTATAAAACTACCCTAATACAACAAGCTCTCAGTTAAATTTTAAAGGAAAGTTTGGGTCTAGACATATGGCTCAGTGGTTAGAAGCACATACTGTTCTTGCAGAGGACCCAGTTTCACATACCAGCACCCATGTCAGGTGGGTAACAACTGCCTGTAGTCATAGCTCCAGGGTGATCTGATGCCTCTGGCTTCTGTGTACACCTGCACTCACATGCATATACCACACACATATACATAAATAAAAATAAAATAAATCTTTAAAAATAATAAAAACAAAATAAAACTATAAAATGTGCCATCACAATAAAAACAAAATAAAACTATAAAATGTGCCGTCACTGTTTGAAAACATTTACATGATGGTCATTGTCAAATATACCCATATTCTCAGTCAGCACTAGGAAGGAAGAGTCAGGAGTTCAGAGTTCAAGGCCATCTTCACCTACACAATAAGTTTGAGACCAACCTGGGATACATGATACCGGGTGTCAAAAAAACAAAAACAAACAAACAAACAAAAACAAAACAAAACACCGCCAACAACAAAAACAAAACAAAACAAAAAAGAAAAGGAAAAATGTATACTACCAATGTTACAGCAACAAGTGAAGTCATACCAAAATAGAACATGGAGAATAACGGTCCAATCGGTCCAATACAATCTGAGTGTCTCTTCCACATGTTTCAGGAAAACTGTAACAAGTCATTTAGTGCTGGGCTAACAATCCACTAAAATTTCACATAATAAACATAATAAACAAATTTCAAGGTAACCCTGTTCAGAATGCCACATACTCTATGATTTTATTTACAGGATTGTATTATAAATGTTTCACATTTTCAGTTCTTAAGTCACAGTGCATTTAATATTTATCCCTCCCCAGGGGTGCCTGTGTGGCATCCTCAGTTGTAAATTATAAAAATTACATGACTATTTATGAGATAGTCTTCATTTTTCCAAATAAATTAATAGAAATTAACATATGAACTTTAAAGTGTAAATGTCATATGTATAGCCAAAACTTCTATTTATATTCAAAATAAGTTACAGGAATAATGATGATACTGATTCCCACTGTTTGGTTATTCTTGCTATTTCAAAATTTGATAATAAAGACAGTTAAGAAACATCTTCACCTTCCTTCTATGGTTCAACATATCATGAACAAAAGAGACATCTGTAAGTTGCTAATAATAATTTACTTTTTAAATTAAAATGTCATGCAAAGCGGATTACCCTGCGAAGGAGAAGTGGATGAGATCTACATGAGTGGACTGGGTGTGGGGGGGTGGCAGAGGGCGAGGAGTGGGGCATGAGTGAGGCAGGGATGAAGGTACCATGATACATGAGGACATCTTGGGAATAGGAAGAGGCAAGGTTCTGGGGAGGCTCTCAGGAATCCACAAGGATGACCCCACTTTGATCTGTTGGCAGTGGTCCAGAAGGTGCCTGGACCAGTCTACTCTAGTGATCAGTCTAGCAAATAACCTAGCTGTCATTATAGAGCCTTTGTCCAGTGACTGATGGAGGCAGATGCAGAGATCCATGGCCAGGCACCAGGCTAAGCTCCGGGAACCCAATTGATGAGAGAGAGGAGGGATTCTGCAGGCGAGGGACATCGAGATCATGATAGGAGGACGTGCAGAGATGACTAGCCACACTAGTGGAAGCCCATGAACTGTGGACTGGTGGCTGTGGAGTCCCCATGGGACTGGACTAGGCCCTCTGGATACAGAAGACAGTTGTTTGGCTCGAACTGTTTGGGGGGCACCCAGGCAGGGGGATTGGTCTATGGGCAGGCTTCTGGGAATCTGGTGCCTGTGGTGTGATGCCTTGCACAGCCTTTGTGCAGTGGAAAGGAGCTTGGACCTGCCTAGGCTCAGTGTGCTGGGCTCTGCTAACTCCCCATGGGAGACCGATTTGGGGGATGTGGGGATGCAGGATGGCTCAGAAAAGAGGGCTAGGGGAGTGGAGGGTGGAGGAGGAGAGATTTGTGGATGGTATGTGGAGTGTGTAGAAAATTTCTTAATAAAGAAAAAAATTTTTTTCAAATGTCATGCAAAGTCGTTCATAGATTTTTGTATCCCATGCCGGGCGGTGGTGGCGCACGCCTTTAATCCCAGCACTCGGGAGGCAGAGGCAGGCGGATCTCTGCGAGTTCGAGGCCAGCCTGGGCTACCAAGTGAGTTCCAGGAAAGGCGCAAAGCTACGCAGAGAAACCCTGTCTCGAAAAAACCAAAAAAAAAAAAAAGAAAAAAAAAAAAAAAAAAAAAAAAAAAAAGAAAAAAAAAAAAAAAGATTTTTGTATCCCTGAAGTCTCTTTAAAAGAAATAAGGAGCCATGTAGCAACAGTGCCCTCTGCTGGCCACAGTGGGGAAAAGCCGAACTTGGGCCTGTAAAGCAGAGCCCTAAAAATGCCCACAACAAATCCTCACTAACTTACTTTCCCTTTAAGCCAAAGTAGAATATTGACTTAAAAGCTCCTCCAGCAAAGGAAGACAAGGTCTTTCTACCAGGCCAAAAACTGAGCAAGTGATCCAGAAAATTCCATTCTCTTCCTCTTGGAGGGTTGGCCACACCCAAAGCTTCCAAAGATCTTTAAAAGATAAACTATACATTGATTTCTACATCTTTTCCATTTCCACTTCCTAGTTCCACTACTTTTTGCTAATTATGCAAGACAAAAGGAACTGGCAAGCCATAACCCACCTTAAATGCCACCATGCCATAGTCCAGTTATGGGCTACTTACCAATCATGGCTCCCTTCATGACAAACAATATAATACTTGAATAAAATGGCTCCCCTGGATAATAAGAACTGATAGCCTCCTTTTCATAGCATCTAGCATAGTGTCACATCATGTACTGGAAGAGTTAAATGTAGTATTATGGGCAAGATGCACGGTAAATTGATATAATATACATCAGAAGGTACTTGGATTGCAAATTCAGATTTGTGTTAGCATGTCACTAAATGCTTATTCTATGGTGGACTACAACAGGATGCTATTCATCCTAAATAGAAGTATGCTATTTTTCTCAGAAATTCTAAAGTTATTCTCTATTTGTGGTTCCTCTAGAGCAGTGGTTCTCAACCTTACTAGTGCTGTGACCTTTTAATACAGGTCCTCATGCTGTGCTAACCCCCAACCATAAAATTATTTCATTGTGATTTCATAACTAATTTTGCTACTGTTATGAATTGTAATGTAAATATCTGATATGCAACCTTTGGGAAATGGTCAATTGGCCCCCCCACCCCCTGTAAGGGGTCTCGACTTTAAAGCTTCTACAATCTGTCCAAATGTAGAATGGTGCTATAAGCCCTGATTAAATGAGTGCAATTTTCCCCTTGCACCCACTTCTGTGAGATATGGGAAGTGGCAAAGCTGAGCTTTGATTGCACCAAGCTCCTGCAGTCTCCACATTGTCCCCTGCTCACCCCCAGAAAGCAAAGCAGTCCTTGGGGCACAAAATGAGGAAGCATCAGTCCCTGCTTCTTACCCTTCAAACCATGAAGAAGAACAGAAAAAGCTCAAATGGCTGAAAGACATTTAAGGAATTGCTTAACATCCTTAATTCTCAATCATCAGGGAAATGCAAATCAAAACGACTCTGAGATACCATCTTACACCTGTCAGAATGGCTAAGATCAAAAACACTGAAGACAGCTTATGGTGGAGAGCATGTAGAGCAAGGAGAACTCTCCTATACTGTTGGTGGGAATGCAAACTTATACAGCCACTTTGGAATTCAGTATGGCACTTTCTTAGAAAATTGGGAATCAACCTCCCTCAAGACCCAGCTACACCACTCTTAGGCATATGCCCAAGGAATGCTCAATCATACCACAAGGACACATGCTCAGCAATGTTCATAGCAGCATTGTTTATAATAGCCATAACCTGGAAACAACCTAGATGCCCTTCAACTGAAGAATGGATAAATAAAATGTGGTACATATACACAATGGAGTACTACTCAGCAGAGAAAAACAATGACATCATGAGGTTTGCAGGCAAATGGATGGAACTAGAAAATAACATCCTGAGTGAGGTAACCTAGACTCAGAAAGACAAACATGGTATGTACTCACTCATAAGTGGATACTAGATGTAAAGTAAAGGATAACCAGACTGCAACTCACAACTCCAGGGAGGCTACCTAGTAAAGAGGACCCTAAGAAAGACACAGGGATCTCCCAGAGACAGAGAAATGGATGAGATCTACATAAGCAAACTGGGGGTGAGGGGAGGTAGTGAAAGGCAAGGTTCGGGGAAAGTGCGCTTAGGGGAGTGGGAGGTCCCAGCTGGATCAGGAACAGAGAGGAAGAACAAGGAAAGAGATACCATGATAAATGAAGACCCCATGGGAATAGGGAGAAGCAGAGTGCTAGAGAGGTCCCCAGAAATCCACAAAGATACCTCCATTATACACTACTGGCAATGGTCTAGAGAGTGCCTGAGCTGACCTACTCTGGTGATCGGATGGCAAAACACCCTAACTGTCATGATAGACCTCTCATCCAGTGACTGATGGAAGAGGATGCAGAGATCCACGGCCAGGCCCCAGGTGGAGCTCCGGTAGTCCAATCGGTGAGAGGAGGGATAGTATGAGCAAGAGATATTGAGACCATGATTGGAAAAAGCACAGGAACAACCAGCCAAACTAGTGGAAACACATGAACTATGAACCAATAGCTGAGGAGCCCCCATGGAACTGGACCGGGCCCTCTGGATAAGTGAGACAGTTGATTAGCTTGAACTATTTAGGAGGCCCCCAGACAGTGGAACTGGGACCTCTCCTTAGTGAATGAGCCAGCTTTGTGGAACCTAGGGCCTATGCTGAGACACTTTGCTCAGCCTTGGTGTAGGGAGGAGGGGACTGGACCTGCCTCAACTGAATCTACCAGGCTGGGCTGAATCCCCATGGGAGACCTTGCCCTGGAGGAGGTGGGAATGGGGGGTGGATTGGAGGGGAAGGCTGGGGGGTGGAAGGAGGGAGGACAGGGGAATCCATGGCTGATATGTAAAATTAAATTAATATATAAATTAATATAATTAATATATATTTGAAAGAAAGAGAGAAAGAAAGAAAGAAAGAAAGAAAGAAAGAAAGAAAGAAAGAAAGAAAGAAAGAAAGAAAGAAAGAAAGAGAGAAAGAAAGAAAGAAAAATGGACTCCCAGCAAAGGAAGGCAAATGACACATCTACCAAGGCCCAGGACACAGCATATAAGGGTTAGGGCTCCCAACATTAAAGTATGGCAAGTGACACCAGGTCATAAAGCTCAGGATCAGACTCTGTCCATTATACCTCATGTAATTGTTGGCACTGATTGTGAATTTTAAAGAACTGGTATGGAGAAATCCTTATCTTTATTACTTAATGCCTGAAGTTAAGCGCCTCAGTATATTTGCCCCAGTTCGGGCTCTCCTGAGATTTAAATGAAGCCATGAGGTTCAAGATTTTGCAACTAGAGAACCGGTACACGTCTGCAGCAACTGAAGCCAGGTGCTGAGGCCAGCTCTAAATAGAGAAGAAGCTGAAAATGCAGCTCCCTCATGTTCTGTACCAAGCCTCCAAGGAAACATGTCACTAAAGAGACCTGTCTAAGAGATGTCGGCTTACCTAGTCAAGCTGTTATCACAGTATCCTCTTTTAACCACCCTGGGAAAGATCTGCTCCACTCAGGAAGGAGGCGGTTCATTTGCGCATGATGCTGAGGCAGTGCCCTTCACTGCCGCCTTTATCAGCTCTCTGCTTCGGTAAACAACTGCCCTCACACATCCGCCATCCCCCCCCCACCTCCTGCCTGTCTGCTGCAGCTCAGCTCACCTCCCTCTGTGCTAGGCAGGCTAGACCAGCTCAACTCCTGCTAGGGTAAGCAGACCACTATATGCTGTCACTTCTCTCTTACGATCAAGTTTGGTGTATGCCCAGACAGTAATTCAGTTTTACCAGTACATCACTACCACCTACACCCCCAGGAAAATCACAGGCAGAGTCATTCTCAATTAACTTTATCAGGGCAGATGAGATAGGCAATCCTCAAGAGAGTTTGTTGGCTTTTCAATGATGGTAACAGGCTATAGGGGAATGGCATGAAATTTTACAGCTGGAAGGAATATATCAGATTAAAAAAGGATTAAGATTACAATGGCTTTAGTGAAGTCACATGGTGGCTTAAGTAGCAGTTATTATTCAGTGCCAGTGATAAATCCTAAAAGGTGCACATATAAAGAAACACATTCACTCGGATCTGGTCAATCACTGCCTATGCACACGTGTAACTTCCATCAAGAGGTATGAAGAGAGCTTCAAGAAAGGCAAGGTTTCTAAGGGGAAGTGGCCTGACTATGCTGCCCTATGTAACACTGGTTTAAGGGGCCTGAATTTTCTGTCCCTACCCAATCTCTTTGTAAGACCTCCAATTTCTCCTAAGTTCTTTATATGGGAAAAAGGACAAATGCCTGCCACAGGCAATTTTGAGTTTATTACACAGTATTTAATAAGGCTTGTCCAACCGAGCATAACAGCCCATAATACTCACTCCTAGAAAATAGACCCAAAACACCAATGCTCATGTCACACATGTTAAAGTGCGCTGGTAGTGCCAGGGGATGGAGTTCAAGGGAGACTTGAGTATGCAAGTGTGCCGTCTCCAACAGAAAAAAAAAAAATGGCCTGAAAGCAATCATGGCGTGAATGATGTGTATTTCCTCCACATTCTCAAAACATATTTTGCTTCAGGAGTCTGCCTTCAGACCTTCTGATATTTGAAGGCTTTAATAACTGAGGATTAAGCAAAGCTCATAAGCACAAGAACAAATGTCAGATTTAGCAAAGAAAAATTCAGGTCACTCCGTTAAAATTGCATCTCAGATAAACAGCCAATATTAAAAAAAAAAAAAAAAAAAAAAAAAAAAAACCTGCAAGGTTTCAGTTACCCACAAGAACCACGGCTTAGCATTATTAAATGAAAAATTCTAGAAATTAGCAAGTCACAATTTTTTAAATTTTGTACTCTTCTTAAAAAACATGGTGAAACCCCATGCCTTCCTGCTCCACCCCACCCAGAGCATAGAGAAATCATCCCTCTGTTGAGTCACTCTGTCACTAGACTGACTGTCCCAGTAGAGCAGTGCTCGTGTGAAAAAAAAACCAAAACCCTTCAGATGTTCCAAAGAAAAGGTATGAAAAGTGCCTTTCAAGTGAAAGAGTTCTATGTGCTGAGGTTGCTAATATTTCCAGTAAGAATAAATCCATAAATGAAATTGTGAAATCAAAAGCAGTTTGTTTATGCTGTTTTTAGGGAAATGGCTGGAATTGGACTTAGTCACTTGAAGTGAAATAAGCCAGGCCCACAAAGAGCAACACCAGCTGTTTCCTCTCATCTGGGAATCTAGGGCAGCTGGAGAGGACGTGAACGTGAATGAAGGATTATCAGGGCTGTGGAAGGGGGAGATATTGGAGCAGTAGAAGGTGTGAACATAATCAAAATTCACAAAATGCATATATGAAAATGTATAATGAAACTACACAACTCAAAAATTATTTATATAACAGAAATATTTGCTGGTTTTGCTGTCATATCACGAACTGTAAAAAGTACAGCCACCAGGTACAGTAAGTGCTTGGATAAGGTAATTTGTATGAGTATAGGGAAAATCCTAGCACTCAGAGGGGCCCCTGCTGTTTGTGGTTTCATACATCCAATGGGGGAACTCTTAGAATGTATCCCCTAGAGTGAGAACTAATGGATAAAAATATTCTATGTAAGCTCTTGAACTATTTTTCTCATTTAACAGAAATTCAAAATTTATTCAGTACAGTTTCTTCTATCAACTCGATGAACTACAAAGATTATTTAAATTTATTTTCTGTAGGCTTAAACTACACAATAACAGAGATAGGCAAAATTGCCAAGTGGACATTTAGTAACTTGTATGTGTAAAACACATCAATGCAGTGATATATTTATTATAAAAACTGTAGATATATGTACAGAAATATTAATGGAAAGGTCTGCCAATCTAATAGCTAAAATTTTTGAGTCTTTAACATTAATCTAGAGGTCTGAAAAATACCGCTCATCACACATTTTTGTGATCTTTTTCAAATAATAATTTTACACTTTAAAATGGCCATTTAAAGGAGTATTTTGTGACTAGTGAAAATTATGTAAATTTAAAATTTGGTGTCAATAAATCAAAAGTGCTAACTCAACCATGCCCATTTTCTTAGTTCCTCTGATTGGGGGTGGCAGTGGCTGAGGCTATGGCAGCAAAGCTGAATTGTTTATTTCTTTTTTTTTTTTTTTTTTTTTTTTTGGTTTTTCGAGACAGGGTTTCTCTGTGTAGCTTTGCGCCTCTCCTGGGACTCACTTGTTAGTCCAGGCTGGCCTCGAACTCACAGAGATCCACCTGGCTCTGCCTCCCGAGTGCTGGGATTAGAGGCATGCGCCACCACCGCCCTGCATAGGCTGGATTGTTTAAATAGAGACTGAGACCTGCAAAGCCACAAATACTTGAACAGCAGCAGTTTGTCAAGCCAAGATACTGATAAAGCCATTTCCTGTGAAATGGTGTTACAAATAATCCTTAAACTTGTGTGTCAGCTTTAATTCCATGTGAACTACATCCTTCCTTATTTGCAGAAAGTATTTGCTTGCCTCTCAGTCACAATCTAATGAAAAAGATATGCTCTCACAGAGGCAGAATTTGAGCCAACTGCACACTAGTGGTGTTTGAACGAGATTTGTGTTTAACGTTACCAGCTGTCTTTGCTTTCTCCTTCCCATGACTTCACTCTTTGTCCTCCGTTCCACTCACAAATGAGACTACTGCTGTGGCCTTTAGATCCCATACCCAGTTTGCATTTCACTAAGTGGTTCACCTGCCATCTAGTGGAGAGAGAAGACAGGATGTTATTTTCTTTATTCTGACAACCCAGAGCTGCTAGCTAGAAACTGTAGGATCTTCAAACAATGGTGCTAATAACAGTGGCACCTTATGTCTGAGCAGCACTTTGTAATGGAAAAAGCATTTTCCAAAGCACAGTGTTTCATTGGCGACTCCCTTAGCATGATGTTGTAATCCAAGCAGATCGTTCCCATATTTGCAAAGGAGGACAGGGTCTGGACTAGTCAAGGTTATAAGGTCAGGCTCTAACCCAAGTGCCACGACTATAGGCCCTCTGAGATTAGATTCTCTCCTTTCTTCACCTTTGATTCTATGTTATGTAGGATTCTGAAAGTCTTTATTTGCCATAAATATTTCTGTTCTAGGAATTCTCCAGGGACAGTCATTCTTAAGTAAGCATAAACCATTGAAACATCCCCTCCTGAGGAGGGTAAAAATCTAAAGAGTAAAACACTATTTTTCCTGCATAAGGATTTAATTAATGCTCATCAAATCCAGGTTAGTTTCAGTCAATTTTCTGATGGAAGATGTATTGCTGTGGATGATTAATTGATAAATAAAACACTGATTGGCCAGTAGCCAGGCAGGAAGTATAGGCGGGTCTAGCAGAGAGGAGAATTGAGAGAACAGGAAGGCTGAGAGGAGGAGATGCCAGCCTGCCATCCAGGGAGCATCATGTAAAGGCAGCAGGTAAAGCCACGGAACACGTGGCAATATATAGATTAAAAGAAATTGGCTGAGTATAAGAGTAAGAGCTAGACAATGGTAGACCTGAGCTAATGGCTGAGCAGTTCAAATAATATAAGCATCAGTATGTTTATTTTATAAGTGGGTATTGAGACTGCCAGGGCTTGGCAGGATCCAGAGAGAAAAACTCTAGCTACAATGTATAACTTTAGCAAACAATATTCAATGCTCAGCCCTTGGAGGGCTTTCTGACTACAGGCAGAACACCTGCCATCTATTATTTTAAAATTATTTTTGATTAAGACCTAGAATAAGAATGTTTCCCAAACAATATGATTCTGTACTTTGTACATCTACACACACACACACACAAAAAAAAAATGTTCGTACAGAGCTTTCAGAGTGTAAGACAAGGAGGACAAAAAGAAATCCATTCTCATTGCTAGTGTCTCAGAAACTTCAGGGGCTTTTAGTGAATCTGCAAAGGGACCACAGAGCATGCTGTGCTAAAGGCTCATTGGAGAAAGAAGGCTTGAGGTGCCTCTATTTCTTCCTTTGGTGCTTCTGTATCAGAATAGCACCCATCTGCCTAGGGATGACCAGGAACCAGGTCAATTAACAAAGGGCTGGGGAACTTTACAGAAAGACCTGCATTTGTGATGTCATCCATTTGCTCCACAGTTTGGCATACAATGTACACCAAAGCAGAGGACAGCTGCTACATGTAGTTATATTTGAGTGTGTCCAAAAATACACAGAGGGTCAGATCAGCAATAGACAGTTATCAGAGCTTAGCAGATCATTGTTCCCAGGTTGCTCCTATTTCTTGTAAACAAGCTCCCCGAATGAATACTTCAGAATTACTTGCAAAGAATTTCAATGTCACATGAAAATTTCAATTTGGGGACTAGAGAATTGATTCAGTAGGTAAAAGTGCTTATTATGTCAGCCTAACAACCTGAGTTGGAGCCTTGAAATCACATTTAAAAATAATAAATAGGTAAATAAATACAATGGATGCAGTGCCATGCATCCGAAATCCTATCACTCCTATGACAAGATGGGAGGTAAAAATAGAATTTTCCAGAAGCTGATAGGCCGGCTACGTTGAAGTCTGTAGTAGCAGAAACGAGAGAGGCCTTGCCTAAAAATCAAGGTTAGCAGGACAAAAGTGACTCCTGAAAAGTTGTTCATGGAGCACACATATGTATATGTGCACACATACATGTAGGGTATACACATATACACAGGAACTCACAAACTAAAATACAAATAAACCTTTTATACCAACTTGAGAGTCGAAGTAGATATTAGCATGGAAGAGTTTAATCCTGGACTTTGTGCACAGCTTTTATTTAAACCCAGATGGACCCTACTATTTATAAAAGGTATTGACACAATTTGTGTCATGGGTGAAGAATGCCCCTGGAACTCTATAGCTTGGACTTGACCCTGGGCCCAACCCACCACCACCACATGTCTTGGCTGTAAACACTCCAGATGAGCCATTTCTTGATGTTAAGGCTTGCCTATTTGTGTGTCTGTTGTATGTTCAACTGTGATATATACCACATCAATTGTACAGATGATAGTGCTGCTCATTTTTATAGTCTCCAAGGCTCATTCTTTGTTTATCAGGCATATCAGGCCATCACAAGTATGTCCCTATGGGTTCACAACATGGGAATTTCTTTAAATCTGTGGCATTTATATCATGACTAGTCCTGTTATTAATAATAACTACATGTACTTACAAAATATTCTCATTAGGCAGCATTCTAAGGGATTTGTGTATGTGGACTAAGGTAGTTCTCACTACTCATTATCTGTGGACTACATTATTATTGTTACCCTCCCATCTGACACAAAGCTGAAACTTTCTCAAGCTCTCACAGTTAATAAATGGTAAAACAGCATATGAAGCCAGGTAGTCTAATACTGGAACAATGGTTTTTAATTACTTTTGCTTCAAACATACTAAACCATCAGAAAAAGAAAACATACATTATTCCACACAGTCTAGTCTATTCAGTGATGTCCAGTGATCCACCTTGGTATTTATACTTTCTGTATCACATATTTCTCAGTCTGTGTCACTGCCAAGTCACCTCCATTCTAGCTTCTCCATAGCACTCATCAGTAACATAGAAAGTTTCCATTTATGAGTTCCTTCTGTTTCACTCCTTCCTGTTGAACTTCAACTCAACTTATGAGGGCTATCTCCAGCTTGATCTCTTCTACACTTCCCCACATGGCTCTCTGTGTGAACTTATCTTAGGGCACTTAGCATACTTTATCTGCTATGATAACCCCTTATGCACACTGTAGTCTCTAAACTCTGCTTCAACCATGACTCCTTTCTGTGTTTCCCAAAATCGGTAACTCCAAGTCCCCTCAACACTTATCTCAGTTACATGCAATAGTTAAAGTTAGTATTGTTGGGCTACGACCTCCCTTAGGAAGTGAATGCCCTTAAGGTGTTTTGTATCTGAACCTCCAGTCTGGCATGGACTTTTTCTTACACGCTTAGAAAATGAATGAGTGAGTGAGTGAATGAATGAATGAATGAACAAGTAAAGTCTTTCCTGAATGCCTCCAACTAGAAATTATCCTTCTTTCTCTGAAAGGCAACAACAATGTACTCTTCCTTATGATCCTTGTTTTTAAACATGTCTTAATTACCTTTAGACAAGTCTTAGACCTCTTGTCAAAGAAGCTCCATCTTCCTGTCACCTGCCAGTATTCAAGGCTCACAAGTGAGTTCCATAAATACTTTATAAATAAATAATTCATTGCAATGAATGTGGCCCCTTAAAGGTGGGCTAAGGGAAGTTCTGTGTGGGCTCCAGGGCCTGCCACTCTCTATCCTCATAAGCAGCCATCATTTATCACTGTCACTTGTGACATGACAGGCAGTTAGTTCACTATTTTCTTTTTTTGCTTTACCACAGTGGAAATTAGGAGAACAAATATCAACTTCTAACACATTAGGACAGTGATAATCTATAACAAAAGTTATTTTCATACAAAGTGTTACTCTCATACAATAGCTGCCGATATTCAAGAAAAATAAACTATTAATTTGCTAGTATGATTGTATCCTGACCATACCATTCTTTTCACATCAGGTTTGAATGATTAAAGATAATTACTTAATTATCTTACCACCTGGCTTGATAACAAAAAATGAATAAATCAAAAGAATTGTGTTATAATAGAATGACAGAAGGGTTAAAAACCTAAAAATTACATGGGCCAACCAATTAATTATGAATTCTTCTCATAGCAACTGCTAAATCAAGATAAAATTTCTCAGGAAGAAGTTATTTTCAACACTGGCGATTTTACCAAACACAAATCTAAGGTTTGCAGTAAGCAACAGGACATTTCTATATCTACTACACATAAAATAATGTCCATGATCTGATGTGTTCCAAGAAAACATCAAACAGATGTTACCTAGCTAAAAGCATCCAAGTTAGAATTTGAGCCTACCTCTTCTGTGTCCACCCTTTATCTTACCCATTAAAAAAATTCCATTGCAAGTATACATCCTGGAATTCCTCATCAGCACTATTTGACTTTATCCTTCTTCCCCACAAACACTATTCTAGATGCTATCTGGGCCAGTTCTTTGCATTACAAATATTCGCTCAATACAGCACACATCCCGCTAGTGTATCTCTGCCATTTGGCCACTCTACTGTTAATAATCATTGTGCATTTCACTTCACTTTACAGTTTAAACTTGTTAAGCTATACAAATTAGCCTTTGGATGGTTTTCATCTCCCCACAAATGCACAGTTTTAATAGCCTGGTGACAGAAATGCAGTAGTGACAATCCAAATTGGAGTACATTCCACTAGATCAATAACTCACTTGGTGGCCTGCTGCCAAGTCCCAAATCACCATCAGAAAATATGGAGCTCAATTCTTCTCTTGTTCTCAGTGATTAATTGGCCTTGTCGTCACATTGTCAGAAATGCTATTCCTTGGCAATGGTGATAATCCCTTCCAACGAATCAGCTATGACAGTGAATGTGCAACCAGCGTGTGTGTATGCAAAGAGTCACTGCAAACATCTAAAGACAATTGCAGACTCAGGAGAGATTGTTAAACTGCATGAAATATTTAAGTAAAAGAGTATTCGCTATCAGTTTTAAAAACACTAAGCATTTGTCAAAATGGGACAGTTAAATTCTTTTAGATTAAATGAGAATGAAGAAACAATAATTAGGCATGCAATTATCCTTAAAAATGTTTTTAAAATTTGTAATTAGAGTTAATTGCTATAAAATGCAATGTTGATTTGGAAAGCTGTTAACTAATATAGAAAATAAAGCAATGGCATTATGAATGTGCATTTCCTATGTTAGCCAGGCACGTGGGTTAGGGGAAAGCTCCACTTGATTTAGTGACCCAGCTCACAGTAGCACCTGCTGGGCCAGCTGTGCATCCAGCCACCCATATTCTTGTTGCACCTGTTTTTCTTTTGCACATTGTCCCTACACATGTGAGAAGTCCTATTATTCCCAGTGTCCTCCATTTCATAGAGCTCCTATGACGGAGATGCCTAAAGAAAACTATTCATGGGATTAAAAATCAATGAAATGAAGCTGTGGAGGTGATCCAGTTCTCTAATTGGAATTCCATTGACACATGCCGGAGTGAATCACTCTACACTTGACCTAACTTCAAAGCATGTCACTTTTATTCACCATAGCCATAACTATGTCTAAATACAAGAGCTTTCCAATTTTATTGTCTCCAGACTTCACTGAAATGTAATGTAGGTTTATGACTATTGTATGATAAATGACTTTCAGAATATCAATCCTGAGTATAAAGGGATATTATCTTTTTGAAGCTTCACATTACAGAAAAATAAAAATAACCTCAGTCATGGTTAATGTAATGTTTTCTGTGTTAATATCATTACTCTATTTTAGGTGCACTTTAAAGGAAAAATTAGCTTCTCATTCACATTTTTTGTGTTTGGCAGGAGAGGTTATATAACTCATTTAGAGAATAATTTTTTTCATACTCAAATGTAGATACATCATTAATATATGATAAACTGCAAACATAGCATATATTTGTCCATTTAATGGACATTTCATTAGTTTAAATTATATTTAATGTAATTATATATTTATCACTTTTCAGGTTTGAGTGCAATCTGCTTCTCTAAAATATCACTAACATAAAATATGAAATGTGAGCAGTGTTAAGACACAATGACAATTAATATAAGATAATTTCTCTAGCTCTATTTCACCTCATTTGTGTGAAAATGCCAAGGAACTGGATATATAAAGCATCTAATTGTCTGAAAGAAAATTAGGCATTGACAATAACCTACCAGACTAAAAGCTAATACTTTTGGACAGATCTGAAATGAGGATGCCTCTGTAAGCTTGTACTTGCCTTGGCAGAATTAACGTATTTATTCATTTATTCATTCCACAAACCTTTCTTTGGCTGCAATTCTCGGCACTTCACTGCACAGTGTGGGAAATATGTAACTCGTGAATTTCTCACAGTCATAATGTGCAATAGATACCATTAATAATTCCTATCTATCAGGAGACCTTAACAAAGTGATTTGCCCAATGTTACATAGCAAGAAAATGGCAGAGTCCTTTCCAAAGTAATTTAGACAGCAGATACCCTTTAGTTAATTTTAGCTAGGGAAGAATTTGACCAGAATTCTTGGACAAAGGTAAGTCTCAGGCCACTTACACACAAGCTTATTTCCTGGATCTCAAATTTGACAAGTCATTCCCACTGCTATAGTTAACACTACATTTAGACATTCATAATCACTGTTATTCAGCACCTTTTCTTCAAGGACATACAGAGATAGAAAGCTGTAGGATGACCAGAATTCCCAAGAAATAATTTTTTAAAGTCCAATTTTTTAACAGCCCAGAGTTTTTAGTTACTTTTAATATTAATTCTAAATTCATCACCAGGACTTCAACCTTAGTTATCCACATGAGTTGGGCAAACACGACAGCTCAGAGAACTATCAGGCGACACCAGCAGGTTCTACCTTTACCTGAGGCTAGGGTAAGGCCCAACCTCAAGAAACTGAAATCTAGTGAGTAGAAAGGGATGACAGATCTCAGAGAAGGGTGGCCTTTGGAATGTGAGGGTGGAACTGATGGCTGCTTGCTTTATTTTTTTTTTTTACATCAGTCCAATTCCAAATAAATTGTACTTTCTGTCTTCACCTCCTTAATTCTCAAATGGATCCAAAAAGCCTTCCACTGAAACAAAACCCAATCAGGAAAAATCTGATAAAAACAGTCCCTTAACCTTGGAGATGGTAACAATCCTTGAGCCCCTTCCTGAAACATCATCTATCTGCCTGGTAATCCAGATGAAATACTGGAAACTGATCTTCAGACACTCAAATAAGAAACAGCAACTAAGAAGGAATTAATTCAAGTCCCTGTCTACTATCTGCTTGATTTTTTTTTAAATCAAGTGCTAAAGAGAAGCCTCTTTTGCTCTTGAGACATGGCTAAGGTAGGGGGTAGCTCAGTATTGTGTTTCCCATTCATTCAGCAACTCTGCAACTTGGGTTTAGACACACCTCTGGCATTCATGTAACATGAATCATTTCTTTAATAGGACATGTAATCGTTTCTTTAATAGGACACCATCAAGGCCTTTTGAGAAATTTAGAGCCTTTTAAAATTCAACAAAAGAATGGATAAAAAAAATATTCTATGTGTGCACAATGGAGTTTCATTTAGCCATAAAGAAAAGTAACAAGACAGGGGTTCTGGTGCATACCTTTAATCCTAGCTCTCAGGAGGCAAAGGCAGGTAGACTTCTGAGTTCAAGGCCAGCCTGGTCTACAGAGCTAGTTCCAGGACAGCCAGGGCTACACAGAGAAACTCTGTCTTGAAAAACAAAAAGAGGGGGAAAAAATAAAAGTAGCATCGTGTCATTTGCAGGAAAATGGATAATTTTGAAATCATTATGTTAGCCAGACTCAGAAAGACATATGTATAATCTAGATCTAAATTTATAGTGTACACATGCAGGATGTTTTTACATATTCAGCACATCTTCTATACTGGAGGACAAGTCCTTGTTGACTACCCCTCTGAAATGACACTGCCTACAGCGATAAAGATAAAAAAAAAATGTTTCAAAGGGTTGCAGATCTCCAACAGCATTTAGCTGAACTTCTTTATCTCTTTCCAAGGTGGCTGAGGCCCTAGGGTGGAAGACTCCTCCCAGACTAGATTGATTATTAGTGACAGCACAAAGACCCTGGAATCTCAGGCTGGTCTCACCATCCTGAAAGGGACTGGTTGTTGAAAAGGTGTTATCTCTCCTAACTTTCTCTTTTTCTGATTAGCAAAAATTATTTTCCCAATGATGAATAAAGCAAAGAAATTGACCTGTATAATAAGAAAAATGTCAGCAGCAATTCACATTTGTATTATTCAGTCAAACTTATCAGAGCAATTTATGTTGAAATAATTTTCACCTTGTTGGTTTGGACAGATTATTTGGCACTTCTTCAACCATCAATTTCAGCACAAAGAATGAGATGGCTAAAGGGCCAAATTAACTCAGGGGGTTTCTAGTTGAATGGAGTGAATGATTTCTGGAACAATCCACACATCTGGTAGGAACAATCAGATGCCTCATTAACAGTCTTATATTAAACAAAAGAGTATCTGGGCTGTTACAGACCACTGGTTGGTTATACAACCTCTTTAGTCTATCATCTGTTTTCAGAGGAAAGAGTCAGTAAAGGTCACTTAATACAAACAGCCACCTGCCCAATACTCAGGAATGCATGGTAACTAAAAAGTCTTTATTTTAAAGGACTCTATTAACTATCAACATGTGCTTCCCAACATGCAGTTTTATATACTAGAGAGAGCTTTGGGTCAATGTGTTTGAGTCCTTTTTTGTTTCTTCAACTATTTCCCTCAGTAATTTGCTGGTGTTGACCTGGAGATAATTCTGTTCCACTCAATATTGGTTTATCTATTACTTGTCATTGTCACAACACATAATTGAGCAAACAGCCAACACATAGATACCTAACACACACACACACACACACACACACACACACACATTTTGTGCATTCACCAATTAACAAGCCATCCCCACACAAGTCCCTGTGCTAAGACTAAGAAGGTATAACTACTCTCAAAATACTTAGATGTTTATGGAAGAAAACATACGCATCACTGAAAGAAAAAGCAAGTTTTTAGTGTTCCAAGCATAATTTATCTAATATTACAGGAAACCGCATATCTTGCTATAGATGTCTGTATAATTAATTACTAGAACACTGACGTTTGAACTGTTACAGAAATGGACACAAGTTACAGGGGTAAACAAACAATTCTGGTGCACTTCAACGTTTAGAGTCAGGATTTTGAGAGTTGGTCTGATTTGGTTTGGTTTTGAGAAAAGACCTCATTCTGTACCCTACCTTCACTTAGAATTCACTATGAACCTCCAAACTGTCTTCAAACTCACACCAATCCCCCGACTCAATCTTCTGA